>NC_061097.1:63476656-63486656 GCF_015104395.2 Macrobrachium nipponense | reverse complement strand
GGTTGAAGTCTTTAATGCTAGAGTATCAAAAATGATGAACTGAGACAATTTATATGTGAAAACGAGGATAAGGTAGCCGATAGTAATTTAGAAGAAGCCCAGGCAATATATTCATATAGAAAGATTAAATGTGAAGCAAGTGCAAAAATATTCAAAGGTGTCCAGGATGTAAAGGCAACAGATAAATCGAAGATTAATTAAAGTAAAGAAATTTGAACCACCAATGTTCGAAGGTAATTTAAGAAACTATCCAACTTTTAAGGAAGATTATGAGAATTTAGTTAAGAGTATATATGGCACTGATCCATATGCTCTCAAAATGTGTCTAGGTGGAGAAGAACTTCAAGCAGTGAAGGACTCAGAGGGTAATTATGATGAAATGATTCAACGTTTGGATGATAAAATTTGGGGAATTCAAGAAAAGATTGTAGACTTAGTGGTTGTTGAGCTTAGATCTCTAAAGAAAAATTTTATGATGAAGATACAAGGATTTTATTAAAAATGGTCGATCAAGGTTGAGCAACATTGGCTTGATTTAAAAACGTAAATCTATCTGATGAACTTAATAGTGCAAACGTTTTGTCAGGCCATATAGAAAAAGGTTTTACCTTCACTTCAAAGAGAGGAAGGGTAATTAAAGCAGATGAGGTATCAGAAAGAGATTGAAGATATGGTTAGAAGGGGAGTAGCTAGGAAAATTTAATATAAGGAGGTTTCAGAAGAGTACAATGGCCCAATTCACTATATTCATCATCATGAGGTGTTGAAGCCAGAATCTGTTCAACCCCCCAGTGCGCATTGTCTTTCAATTCTTCAGCATCTTATATGGGACAGAGGTTAAACGATTTTTGGGGCTAAGGGGCGGGGCCTGATATTTTTGAACAGTTTGCTGGGAGTTTGTTGTGTAGATTTAGGCAAAGATAATATAGCCATAGTGGGTGACTACAAAAGATGTACCATACTGTAAAACTCAGCACACTAGATGGACATGCACATAGATTTGTATGGAGGGACTTGGATGATAGTAGGCCACCTGATCAGTATGTTCTTACCACAGTAACCATTTGGAGATAGGACCAGTGGTACTATAGCTATGGTAGCTTTGAGACATAACAGTAGAACAATTCGGTAAGGAATCCGCCGGATGTGCAAGATATTGATTCTTAATAATACATATGTAGATGATATACTGTATTCTACTGATGCCATCGAGAACGCAATCAATTAATACAGGATACTGAAAAGGGTATGTCTCAGGGAAGTTTTCAGAATAAAGCACTGAATAGTCCAGCGGGCATTATGAACTGCAATATAAGAATAATAGAAATCTGATAGTGAGAAATTCTTAGGTTTAAAATGGGATCCAGTAGATGACTATTTTTCCTTTGCTGTAAGACTCAACTTTACACCAAGATAAGAAAGGTTAGGAGTGTCCAAATTTTAGATATAGGTGAAATTTGATTATAAATTTTCCAGAAAAAAATTATACGCAGAAAGATATTGAGTCAAATTGCACGTTGCATGATCCATTAGGGTTGGTTATACAGTATTTACTCAAAGCTAAGATCTTGATGAGATCCATGATTTCCAAAAGTAAACTCGAAGTGGTGGTGGAATCAAGTGGGATGATCCACTTGATGATTCCATGATGAACGAATGGAAAGCGTTTTTTTCAAATAATTGTATGGACGGAGGTCATTAACTTTTAGAAGACACCTTAAAGCCATCTAATGCTTTTGGTAAGCCGAACCTAGTAAATATTTTCTGATGGTAGCACACGCAAGCATATGGGGCTTGTGCATATGTTAGGTGGCAAATCAGTATAATAAGTTTAAATCAAGTCTGATAATGGCGAAAAATAAGATTGCACTAGTGAAAATAATGTCTATTCTCGTCTGGAAATTATTGTGTGCTCTCATAGCTGCAGGATGAGAGAACTCATAGTAAAGGAGTTTTCATGGGAGTTTGAGTCAGTTTTATCACATAGTTGACTCAACAATTGTAAAGATCACAAATTCAAAGGAGTCCTATGGATCAACACATTTGTTGCTGTACGCATTGCGAGATACAAATAAAAAACTGATTCAAGGGAATGGTGGTGGGTTCATTCAAATTCAAAATGTTGCAGATATGACCTCTAAACCGTGTAGTCTAGAAAAAATTGGTGAAAATTCTGCCTGGCAAAATGGACCAAAATTCCTAACATTACCATTTTTAAAATGGCCTATCAAATAAAATTGTGAAAATGAAACTAACTGATAGAGTAGGTGTTGTCATGGCTGTTGCTAAAGTAAGTCAGAACCATTGTTATACACATGATTGATGTTAATAGATTTAGTGATTATTACAAACTACTAAGAGTTCCATGCAGGGTTAATGAATGTTTTCAAATGCAGATCCTTTAAGGGGCATGCTAGGGAACCAACAGTTCAAGGAATTATAAAGCAGAACTAAGTGGTTCGAGAGAATGCAAAGGGAACATGACTGATGGAAAGTGAGGTGGCAGAAGATTAGGACCTTCAATTAAGAATGGAGTCATAGTAGTAGGACAAAGAATTCTAAGGCTCTAAAGGAATATTGGAAATAGAGAAGACTATACGTTGCTACTACCAGCAATCAAACCAGTTACTAGATTGTATATATTCATATGTACATGGGGTTTTGACCATGCAGGCATAGAGACTACTTTGGCAAAATTACAAAGGAAATTCTAGGTTCCAGGGGCCAGAAAAATAATAAAGGCAATAAAAAATCAATGTGTGACATGTAGGAAGTTAAAGAAATTAGAAGACCAATGCATGGGTCAAATGAGGATAGAAAGAATGAAACCTGCTCCACCTTTCTATTACACAGCCATAGATTTGTTTGGACCCTTAACAATAAGAGACACGGTTAAAAAGAGAAATGGTAAAAACTGTTTAGTTACTAGAGCTGTTCACTTGGATTTGGCTGAAGGATACAGTACTGATGATTTTCTGACCACATTTCAAAGGTTTACTGCTATTAGAGGAGCTCCTAAAGTTATATATTCAGATAAGGGAACTCAGTTGATATCAGCAAGCAAGAAAATAGAAACCATTGGAGAAAAGGAAGGGGTAACTTGGATCTTTAATATGCCTAGTGACGCACCTTGGTACGATGGGGCAAGTGAAGCACTGATCAAATCTGTCAAAAGGTGTCTTTGTATTAGTGTGGGAGATTCTGTGTTGAATTTTGGAGAGTTACAAACTGCTTTGTTTGGTATTGCTAATCTGATGAATGAAAGACCAATTGGAACAAAACCTGGATTTAGTTTAGAGTTGGGGGGCTACCTCTGTCCCAATGATCTGTTGCTTGGTCGGTCCACTTGCTTTTGTCCAAGTGGGATGTACGATATTAGTGGGGATCACAAAAGGAGATTAAAGTTTATACAAAGTATATAGAATCCTTCTGGAAAAGTGGGCAACGAGACTATTTTCCATCATTGTTAATCAGGCAGAAATGGCATACAACAAGGAGGAATGTAAGAGTTGGAGATGTGCTACTTGTGCAAGATAGTAATGTTGTGAGAGGGGCATGGAAACTAGCACAGGTGATTAGAGCTAATCCAGGACAAGATGACGTTGTCCGAGATGTTGATTTAAGGTATAAGATTATGAAGTATGGGAAGGGATGTGATGGTGAAGTGGATAAGATTATGTGTAGATCAGTACACAGGTTAGTGGTGTTATTACCAATAGAAGAACAAAGTAATCATACGTAGTTTACCCTATTGGATAGGGTATCGGTTATTTGTCACTAATGGTGGGGGAGTGTATCACTAACATGATAAACTTTATAATACTATAAGGATATATTTGTTTAAAAAATGTTGATGCGGGTTGGAGCGAGTTGTAACTTATTGCGCATCTGGAATATCTTTTGTCTTACCCATATCTCAGTGTCGCACGGTTAGCGGGCGAACTGCCGTAAAATTTGCTAACCACTCTGGTACTGCCTATTGTGTTGAGTGGTGGTGGCTGGTGGTGGCAGGTGTTATTCTTGTGGATGTAAACACAAGAATGAAGTCGGTGACATATGAGGCCGGCAGGTGATGGGATATTTGTGTTTGGCAATCTGCTACTGGGGTTCAAGGCCTGTGATAGTGAGGCCATTGAAGTGAGTGCAATACAGTGTATTATGGATGTTATATGATATTTCAATTGGAATTGCCCTTATCGGTAATTGGATTCTATGTATATATACAGTAATGTTTAATGATATGAGTACATTTAATTTGATGCCGAGTGCTTTAGTGGCTACAGTACCATAATTTACAGTGGTATTTATTTGCATTGCTATAAACATAGTTATTGTTAGAAATATACATATCAATATGGATTGTTCATGTACATTACTAGAAGGGTTGTATTAAGGACAAATATTTTTTTATAATTAAATCGGGAAAATTAGGGAAAATTCCAAATTTGTATAACTGGTTGGATTGTATTATTTTTTATTACATGGAATATATATTTCAGGTTGAAACCTATCGTTGGCAATAAAAACTGTTACTACTTATGGTCCATCCTTGAACATCCCCGTACAGTAAGTGAATACTGAGTAAAACGGTTCATTAAAAAAATCCTGTAAATGCATAGTGGGTTTTGGAATGCAACCAGAAATGTACGATTTACAGAAAATATTCGAATGGGGAATCCAGATTTGCAGTGGAATGCATCTTTAAACTTTGAATTGCAACATTGTTCTGCTATTTTATAAAAAAATGATGTGATCATATTTTTTGTAATGCGAAGACATATGTTGCGAAATACGAAGTATACTTGTGCCTAGTTTTCATTATGGAAAAATTCTTGAATAATAGTTAATATGCTAGAATAATAGAAATATAAAACATAAAAGAAAATGAGCAGGTTATTAATATAGAAACTTGGGCCGAATAACAATAAACATATTATATATATAAATACATATACATATATATGTAATATTATATATATATATATATATATATATATATATATATATATATATATATATATATATATATATATATATATATATATATATATATATATATATTATATATATATATATAATTTTTATCAGCAGATATAATTCAGAATAAAAGACGAAAGATAAACAGTTATGGCTCAAAACGATATGTTTTCGACTGGTTCTTGTATATTATTCTTTATATTGGAAAAAAAATGTTTCATCTCAAAAAGGGACCGAAATAAATCCTACGCAGTCTGGAATTGGGAAGATCGCTAGACTGGATAAATGGAAATGGGCGAAATGTCGAATCTGGAGAAAGGCACAAAGTAGCTGAAGTCCGCTGCCATACAATCACTGAAAGAGGTCACTTCCAATGTCAGTATTACAAAATATATACTTAACACTTGAACAAGGCGTTTTAGTAGTTCAATGGGTAAGATTTTTTTAACGGTAGGTGGTATGTAATGGACATAACTATACCACTAAAAGGACTGTAAGCAATGAAAGGTTCCAGACTTCACAAAACCAATTCTATGTATATACATATATATGTGTGTGTATGTATAATATATATATATATATATATATATATATATATATATATATATACATGTACGTATAATTCAACAAATATTTTGTACTTTGTGAAGCATGATTTCAAAGACGAAGATGTGACAATGATTCGGCCAAAAACATCCGATTTCAGGTGAAAATGTGACAATAATTAAAAAAATATGCTTATTTTTGTAAAAAATCTGAATTCAAAGTCGAAATGTGACAATGATCCACCAAAGAAACGAAAAAGCTCTCATTGCAAGACATCTCACTCCGAAGACGAAAATACGACACTGATTCAACGACAGAAAAGAAAAACCTTCAGATGATCAAACGACAGAAAGTGTCCCTGTATCATTTATATCTATTATCAGCTTCCCCATCTATGATGAAGGCAAGAGATCCATCCCCGTCACAGACCCTCGACCTCTTCCTTCATTTTTCGAGGCACATAATTCAAGGCCGACCTTTTCATTTCCTTTTTAGCTGCCTGACAAAAGGACGAGAGATGTCAGTCGTCTAATGTGATATTTAATCTCGTGTCATAGATTTAAATGCTTTAAATAGATGTATATATTCAGGTGTCTTTGCCATTTATTTTATTGTAATACAAATAGCGATTAAGGCACAAAGCTTCTAAGCTTGCAACCTTGATATGAATAAAAGCAACCATTCATATGAATGCCATCCCATAGAAATTCAACCACATGAACACATATGCACACACGCGCTCACAGACAGATAAACAGACATGCAGACAGACAGACAGACAGACAGACAAGAACAGCTACGTAATAAATGCAAAAATGGAAACGGTTAATAAACATGATAATATAAAAACAATATAAATGATGCAGCTTTTATTTGCGAACTGTATCAAAATGATCTGAGGTTCCCTAATGAACTACAGACAGTAGAAGGGAATGAGTCTTCTTGCTTACTTTCATTTGAATTTTCGTTCCTCTATTAATGGTACTTCGTGTCCCATATTTTACATAGCTCAAGATTCTCTCTTGGCATCACTCATATCAAACGCCAATCATTAATCAACCGAGGTTTTTCTGAGACGATTCTATGAAATTTATCCTGTCAAGCCAAGCATCTTGGTGGGGACTGTCAGCCATTTGGTGCCTCAAACAGTGAAAAGAGGGCGTGGATGTGGTTGGACAGCAAGATAAAAGAGATCCAGAAAATAAATAGTTTCACTATCAAGTCAGATATACGACAAAAATATTCAAGGCATGAGTAACAGTTTGGCTTAGTTAGCTCCGCTTTTTTATATAGAATTGTTGTTGGTATATGTAAAAGTGCTTAAGGGTTTTTTATGATATATTTCTGCATATCATTAAGAGTCAGTCATTGTGAGTCTTGTATACATTAACATTTCAGCATTCAGTATACCATTAAGTCATTTATGCTCTCGTTATCTTGCGACGAAATATAAAAAGAAAAAAAAGAGTAAAATTCATTCACGCAGGAAAAGAAAAGAATTAGACGAAATGAAAAAAGACAGAACCAGTTTCAGTTTTGGGTGAACAAATTCTCTTCTTCGCTCTCACAGCTGAGACTCGGCTTTCCCCGGTGAAGACAAAACGAGATCTTTTTCCCTCAACATTTGAATCTCCAAAGTTTTTTTTTTTTTTTTTCCTTTCTTTTTTGGAAGAGGTGTTCGTTCTTTGCAACATCTACTCTTTTCACCTTTCTGTTGTGTTACGTACCTTTCTTAAATAAATCTTACTGAAGGAGATTCATAATTATTATTATTATTTATTATTATTATTATTATTATTATTATTATTATTATTATTATTAATTGTATGCTGAAGTAAACCCTCTTCTAAAACATGTTTTATGAAAAGTGATTGCTGCCTCAGCTGCATTAATTTTATACATGTTCTTCTCTATTTTTCTAATTATTGCTGTCTCATTGTTGCTTAAACTGGTGAGCAACGCACCGAAGGTTGACATATCTCAATTACGATTGGATTTTATTGGTAAAAAATTTCAGTTGGGGTAGTCAAATTTTTTGGGTATATCCCGTAGAGTTTATTGCAGATAGAATTGATGTTAAATTCTATTTCTTTTCTATTCTTCCGATTCTTTCCGGACGTTTCGTCTA
Source organism: Macrobrachium nipponense (assembly GCF_015104395.2). Taxonomy (NCBI): domain Eukaryota; kingdom Metazoa; phylum Arthropoda; class Malacostraca; order Decapoda; family Palaemonidae; genus Macrobrachium; species Macrobrachium nipponense. The sequence continues at coordinate 63,479,005 of NC_061097.1, read as the reverse complement.
AATAAACCTCAGACATCCTCTTGGGCGGAGGTGGGCGAAGGACTGAAGTGAGAGGAGGAGTCCAGCTTATTATTATTATTGTTTTTTTTTTCCTCTATCACAATCCTCCAATTCGACTGGGTGGTATTTATAGTGTGAGGTTTCCGGGTTTGCATCCTGCCGTCCTTAGGAGTCCATCACTTTCTTACTGTGTGTGCCGTTTCTAGGATCACACTCTTCTGCATGAGTCCTGGAGCTACTTCAGCCTCTAGTTTTTCTAGATTCCTTTTCAGGGACCTTGGGATCGTGCCTAGTGCTCCTATGATTATGGGTACGATTTCCACTGGCATGTCCCATATCCTTCTTATTTCTATTTTCAGATCCTGATACTTATCCATTTTTTCCTTCTCTTTCTCTTCAACTCTGGTGTCCCATGGTATTGCAACATCAATGAGTGATACTCTCTTCTTGACTTTGTCAATCAATGTCACGTCTGGTCTGTTTGCATGTATCACCCTATCTGTTCTGATACCATAGTCCCGGAGGATCTTTGCCTGATCGTTTTCTACCACTCCTTCAGGTGGTGCTCGCGTACCACTTATTACTGCAAGGTAGCTGAGTTTCTTGCACCAGGCTCCAGTGGAGGGCTTTTGCCACTGAATCATGCCTCTTTTTGTACTGGTTCTGTGCAAGTGCCGGGCATTCGCTTGCTATGTGGTTTATGGTTTCATTTTTCGTATTACACTTCCTACATATGGGAGAGATGTTATTTCCATCTATCGTTCTTTGAACATATCTGGTTCTTAGGGCCTGATCTTGTGCCGCTGTTATCATTACTTCAGTTTCCTTCTTTAGCTCTCCCCTCTGTAACCATTGCCATGTGTCATCGCTGGCTAGTTCTTTAGTCTGTCTCATGTATTGTCCGTGCATTGGTTTGTTGTGCCAGTCCTCTGTTCTGTGTGTCATTCTCCTGTCTCTGTATATTTCTGGGTCTTCGTCTACTTTTATTAGTCCTTCTTCCCATGCACTCTTGAGCCACTCTTCTTCACTGGTTTTCAGATATTGCCCCAGTGCCCTGTTCTCGATGTTGACGCAGTCCTCTATACTTAGTAGTCCTCTCCCTCCTTCCTTTCGTGTTATGTATAGTCTGTCCGTATTTGCTCTTGGGTGTAGTGCTTTGTGTATTGTCATATTGTTTCCTGGTTTTCTGATCTATGCGACAGAAGTTCTGCCTTCGTCCATTCCACTATTCCTGCGCTGTATCTGATTACTGGCACTGCCCATCGTGTTTATGGCTTTTATCATATTTCTGGCGTTTAGTTTTGACTTGAGTGTCGCCTTGAGTCCTCTGCATATATTCTTTACCTGATCGTGCCTTTCATCTCTTGGGTATTTTTAATATCATTCATTAGTTCCCAGGTATTTGTATCCTGTCTCATCTATGTGTTTGATGTTGCTCCCATCTGGTAGTTTTTATTCCCTTCAGTTCTCGTTACTTTGCCTTTTTGTTTTTGTATGTTGACTAAGGCGCATTTTTCTATTCCAAACTCCATCCTGATGTCCACAGATACAATCCTTATTATTATTATTATTATTATTATTATTATTATTATTATTATTATTATTATTATTATTATTATTATTATTATTATTATTATTATTATTATTATTATTATTATTATTATTATTATTATTATTATTATTATTATTATTATTATTATTATTATTATTATTATTAATTATTATTATTCAGAAGATAACCCTATTTAAATGGAACAAACCCAAGACAGCCGGCCACTGATTTGAAATTCACAAGATTCCAAAGAAGCGTTCCTCAATTTGAAAAAACAAACAAAAGAAGGTGAAGGGAAATACAGGTAAAATAGGCCACTTATTACAAAAGAGAAAAATAAATTAACAAATGAATAAGCAAAGAGATAAAAATATAAGTTCATTATAAAGAAAGCAAGGAGAACTATATTTGGGTAGTAATGCGTTGCATCTTCGCTAGCACATTTGAAGTTCAAATTCTGATTCCCAGTGTTAACCAATAGGTAGGACCAGTTACCTAGTTTTGACTTCAGTGCTCCAGTTATTTATGGCAAAAGGATTCACTCTAATTTGTTAATATAGAGTTTTCAAAAATCTCCCACTTCCTTTGAAAGGGATCTCTTCTTTATGGATTAATATTTTGATGTGAAAAACTTTTAATGCGTCGATGGAAATGGCTTTATTTGTATTTCGCTTCCGTGGATAAATGATCTCAGTGGTGATGAAATTTGTGCATACTGATTAAATTAGATTAATAATTTGATCTGATTAAGGGGCTGAAAGGACAGACAATAATTATGTAGTATGTGTGAGGGTGAT
>NC_061097.1:63439156-63471656 GCF_015104395.2 Macrobrachium nipponense | reverse complement strand
CCTCTTTTTGTACTGGTTCTGTGCAAGTGCCGGACATTCGCTTGCTATGTGGTTTATGGTTTCATTTTTCGTATTGCAGTTCCTACATATGGGAGAGATGTTATTTCCATCTATCGTTCTTTGAACATATCTGGTTCTTAGGGGGCCTGATCTTTGTGCCGCTGTTATAATTTCTTCAGTTTCCTTCTTGAGCTCACCCCTCTGTAGCCATTGCCAGGTGTCATTGCTGGCTAGTTCTTTAGTCTGTCTCATGTATTGTCCGTGCATTGGTTTGTTGTGCCATTCCTCTGTTCTGTTTGTCATTCTCCTGTCTCTGTATATTTCTGGGTCTTCGTCTACTTTTATCAGTCCTTCTTCCCATGCACTCTTGAGCCACTCGTCCTCACTGGTTTTCAGTGCTCTGTTCTCGATGTTGAAGCAGTCCTCTATGCTTAGTAGTCCTCTCCCTCCTTCCTTTTGTGTTATGTATAGTCTGTCCGTATTTGCTCTTGGGTGTAGTGCTTTGTGTATTGTCATATGTTTCCTAGTTTTTCGGTTCTATGTTGCGGAGTAAGTTCTGCCTTCTTCCATTGCACTATTCCTGCACTGTACCTGATTACTGGCACTGCCCATGTGTTTATGGCTTTTATCATATTTCCGGCGTTGAGTTTTGACTTGAGTATCGCCTTGAGTCTCTGCATATATTCTTTCCTGATCATGTCCTTCATCTCTTGGGTGTTTTTTATATCCCCTCCTTCCATTATTCCCAGGTATTTGTATCCCGTCCGCTCATCTATGTGTTTTGAAGTTGCTCCCATCTGGTAGCTTTATCCCACCCCTTCAGTCCTTGTTACTTTGCCCTTTTGTATGTTGACTAAGGCGTTTTATTTTTTTCTATTCCAAACTCCATCCTGATGTCCCCAGATACAATCCTTACAGTCTGGATTAGGGTATCTAATTCCTTGATGCTCTTACCATACAGCTTGATGTCGTCCATGAACATCAGATGGTTTAATTCCTGTTTGCCAAACCTCTTTTCTTGAGTTGGTACCCAGCATCCATCTTCTACAGTATTTTTGTCATGGGAATCATGGCCACTACGAAGAGTAGTGGGGACAGTGAGTCGTCCTGGAAGATCCCTCTCCTGATATTAACCTCTGCTAGTCTTATTCCAGAGCTTGTAAGTATTGTATTCCAGTTGCGCATTGTATTTTTGAGGAAGCAGATGGTGTTTTCCTCTGCCCCATATATTTTCAGGCATTCTATTAGCCATGTGTGTGGTATCACGTCGAAGGCTTTCGTTATAGTCTATCCTGCCATGCTTAGGTTGGTTTTCCTTCTTCTACTGTTCGTTCATTACCATTTTGTCTATCAGGAGCTGGTCTTTAGTGCCCCTACACTTCCTTCTGCAGCCTTTCTGTTGGTGGGGGATGGTGTTTGCATCCTCTAGGTAGTTGTATAGCCTTTCGCTGATGATACCTGTTAGTAACTTCCACATTATTGGTAGGCAGGTGATATGCCTGTAGTTACTGGCTATATTTCCTTTACTCTTGTCTTTCTGCACTAAGGATGTTCTTTCTGTGGTCATCCATTTGGGCGCATGGTGATTTGTGATACTATGCTGGAGTTGTTCTGCTATTCGTGGGTGTAGGGCCTTGAAGTTTTTGAGCTAGTATCCATGGACTTCATCGGGACCTGGGGCTTTCCAGTTGGGCATTTTCTTTAGTTGCTGTCTGACTGTCTGTCGCGATGTCAGTGAATCTTTTGTTTTATTCTCCCTGTTTCTATTGCTTTATTATTATTAATATTATTATAGTGCAGTGCGTTCCAATGCGAATTAATTCGAGTGTCGTTTACTTGTTTACCTGTTCGCAGTGTGGTCTGTGATACGTGGGATCCAGTTCCCGCTGGCTTAGACACAGAATTTTAGAACTAGGTTTCCTCTTTCTAAACCACCTTTTTCTGCCATAAGGGATCACAGTTTAGCACAGGACCATCCTTTCACTCACCTAGATTTTAGAGTACTGTCTTTTTGCTCAATTAGACTGGACCTTTTAATTTCAGAGTCGCTGTTTATTAAGGAAATGAAACCGGAATTGAACAACAACTCGTCCGGTATTCAACTAGCTATCATATAGTTTCATAGTAGGTACACAAAGTGGGTCGTTAGCCATTTTATTTTTGAGTGTGGTAGTTTGTTTACCTCTCATATTATTTTTAAAATAAAAAGATTAATCCATATTCTCTTGAAGACTATCAGAAAATTACAGATTCTCATAAAACCTCTTATAAGGATTAGGAATGAGGCTTCTCTTGCACAAATCAAGATCTTCTTTCTTCTTGGATGTTATACCTGGTTTGTGACCAAAGCATGGTGGAATTGTGAAGGTTCCTTTTGGCATTTACAGTTGCTTCCTTGAAATTTTCATCATAAGAATGTTTGTATAGTACTGGATTTGGAGATTCTTTAGTAACTTTCAATATTTTCACTTCAGATATTTTCAGCTCCTTCATGTTCATCATTGGACCAATTTCGTTAGCCAAAACTTTAATGTTCAAGAAGAATTCATAATCACATTCTTTCAACTTAAAAGGCTCTCCTTTTTTTCTTGCCATTCGAATAGCGGTTATGAATGTTTCTGGAACATAGATTGGTCCACTCTTAAGGGGTCGCTTGACTTGCCTTTCAATCAATGAGTAAACTGAATCGCCCTCATTCTGGAAATGTCCTGTAATGAGAAACTTGTGAGTAATGGAATCAAGGTCCAGATTATTTACTGCATATGAGTAGAGAGCTAACATAAACTTGTTTTTCTGCTGACCACCGCAATTGTCTGAATAAAAAATAATATCCTTCTTACCAGTTTCACAACTTTATGGATATAGTCAAGGACACACGAACCAAGTTCATTTACTCCACGATGCCCATTAGATTCATCCCAGACATAACACTCACAATTGTTAGATTTAAAGACATAAAGTGTAAAATTCAAAACATTTAACTTGGATTTGTAGTAAAACAGGGATACATCTCCTTTGGGCAGTTGGAATACAGCTTCCAAATCATAAACAGCTACAGCAGCATTTGATGATACTTTATCACTAGCTTTTTCAGATCTTGACAATTTTTTTTCAACTTGGTGCTGATCATACTTCTCTTGCAGACTATTTTTTTCAGTTTTACTTGCATTTTCAAAGGTTGCACATGTGTCACATTGACCTTTTTTCGAGGTGAAAAAAGAAATATTGTAATCTTCAGTGAACACCTTGTAGAACATAGAGTATGAAACATAATCTCTATGGATATCAGCAACAGTCTTGCTTCCGTCAATGAAAACTCTCGATGTATTAGCCCTGAGGTAATGACTCTCAATTTTTGGAATGAAATCAATATGAGCCTTCATTCCGTCCTTGATACCTTCATCAACGGTGTGGTGATTACTGTGTTTACCTCTCAGATTATTTTCAATCAGATTTCCACAAACTTTATTCTTCTTTTTCAGGACTGTGCGGATAGGGCGGTCATTGATATCTAATGTGTTTATGTACGAACATATCTGTACTTTGGTACAATTTGATCAATTGCATTAGCAATAAACTGTCTTTGTTTGTCAATATCACCCAATTCCCAGTAGGATGCAAATACGGACATTCTTTGTTTTTCAGTAAATTTCATTGAGCACTTCAACCTGCATTTTTCCCCGCAAGGCGGCTTTACTTTTCTTTCTTCCCATTCTTTTCTCTCTTTGGTATGCATTACATACCGTTTTCCTTCATTTCGTAGTTTTTTCTGGAGACTTCGCCCCCAATTTTCGCAGACCCCTGCGATGATGCCTCTTTTGTTTTTTCCACCGATTTCAATGCCAACTGTGACAGTTGTTTACCTCGACTAGTCATATTTACCTGTATTAAGATAAATTATATTGATTTTTAGGGCAATCACTCAAACTTTATGCTCAGAGTAAATGTCTTAACTGTAGCTTTAAACTTATCCTAGTAACATACTTTATTGTAAGAACGACATAATCAAATATGTATCATGACTGAAATATGCAATTCTGAACACTTTTGTTTCAATAATGTCATAAATATACTTAGGTCTAATTTCATATAGTCAAGCGACTGCTTGCTTGGTTGTAAGAATGACACAGGACAAAATATTTCGATTACACGTACACTCTTTACTTTCAACAACGTCATATTTTGATATATGTGGGCAAGAAATTGGATAAATATTGTTTCAATATCGCATTAAGTCTAAATAATTCACTTTTCACAAAAGTTATGATATCAAACAATTACTAACCTCGTCAGAAACACTGTCATAATAAGAAATATGTCACTGTTGCAGGAACAATACGATGCTTTCTCTACAACAGTCAAGACGCAAACCACTATGACAATCAAACGATAAGTTTGAATTTAAATGAGTCACTAGGCCTTGAGCCCTCCGACATCTGCCGTTAGTTTTGTTGTTCTTACCACAAATAAATATAGAAAATGGCAAATTCAGTGGTATAGATAACTCAAAATCTTCAATTTTTGAGTTATGTCATTGTTGAAATGAATGAGCGACATGACAGTAGTAGGTGTGTAAAAGCAGGAACAATTCACATAAAAAAGACGAGGAATGCGCAATAAGTTTGACAATGTTACAATATAAAAACAATCAAATGCAATACAGTAATATAAGAATATGGCAATGCTAGTTGAATGGCTACTTCCCTTTATTGTTTAATAATTGATAACTGTTGTGGAGTTAGTTCCCTTAATAAGAAACTTTCATTTGTAGGTAACTTTACCTTTGGTTACTGTCAAGTGATTTTTTTTTTTTTTTTTTTTTTTTTTTTTTGCTGGACACAATTCAACCCCAAGCACGAAATTAACACATCCATCCACCTGGCCATTAGATAACAGCACGAATTTGGAAACCGGTCCAAATCATATAAGAGAGAGAGAGAGAGAGAAAGAGAGAGAAGAGAGAGCGGGTAAAAGAGATTGAGATTTTTTTTTTTTTCGAATCGAACGCGGATGACGGTTAGACCCTGGTTGATATGATTAGCGTCAAGACATTGGTATTTGAAAGGGAGGGCCTCGGCGAGGTAATCCTCATTTGGGAGGACCTCGGATAGGTAATCCTCTCAATTGGGGATTACCTCGTCGAGGGGATGGTCAGTCACAGCCATATTATAACTTGAAACTGCTCTCCCAGGCTGGGCTGCCAGATTTCCACACTAAGGAAATCCACGTTCGGTATCACACAGTTGCCAGTTATGCAATATATTCGACTTTATCGGTGTAGTGGTTGGAGCTCTGGAGGAATGTTATACGTTGTTTATCGTGATCTTGTAAGTGCTAGCCAATATTTTATTTCTTTTTTAACTGATAAATAAGGGTATTACTCTGCCCCTTTCCGTTTTTTTAGTTCATATTGTTTAAACATTTAGTTAGATTTTTATTCTAATGTTTTTGACGAGAGGGTAAAAGAAACAAAACTTCTCAACAACAGTCGGTACTTTTTTAATTTGATGATGAAAACTGGAATGAAACTTTTTTTTAATTTGACGATGAAAGAGTTGAATGAAACTCCTTTAACAGGTGATGAAAAAATTAACAGGTCTTTTACAACAAGTTTATAGTTATTACAATAAATTAAATAAATATACTGATAGAATGCAATATGCATATATATATATATATATATATATATATATATATATATATATATATATATATATATATATATATATATATAATATATATATATATATTGTGACGTTTATAGATCGTTCCGTCTACCCAGATATTAATTAACCCTTAAACGCCGACTGGACGTATTTTATGTCGACATTTTTTGTCTCTCGGGTGCCAACTGGACGTATTTTACGTCGACATACAAAAGTTTTTTAAAAATTCACGGAAAAATACTTTTAGGCCTACCAGCCAAAAACTCTTGAATCACGCGCCTTGGGGGATGCTGGGAGTTCACGGAATCAAGGTGTTGTTTTGTTTACAATTGTTATGCAAGCGCGCAAGCGCGAATTTCTTTCTTGCCGCACTAAAAAGTATCTGTGACACATCTCGGAAATTATTTTGTCACTTTGACATAATTTTTTGACCATTTTGAATTAGCCGTTACATAAAGTTTTATTTTATATGAAATGTGCGCAATTTCATGCACAATACAACTAAAAACAACCCATGGTTGTAGCTTTTAACAGTTTTTCGAAATGGTCGAAAAACGCAATTGTAAGCTAAAACTCTTATATTTTAGTAATAATTCAATCAATTTACCTTAATTTTGCAACTAATTGGAAGTCCTCTAGCTACAATATTTCGATTATTTATGAATTTGAATTTATGAAAAAACTTTTTTCTTACGTCCGCGCGGTAAACTCTTCCGAAAAAAAATCATACATGCGATTGTGGTAATGTTTGCACCATTTTAAATTAGCCGTTACATAAAGTTTTATATATGAAAATGTGCGCAATTTCATGCACAATACAACCAAAAACAACCCATGGTTGTAGCTTTTATCAATTTTGAAATATTTTCTATACAAAAAATGATAAGTGACAAATTTTCAACCTTTGGTCAACTTTGACTCTACCGAAATGGTCAAAAAACGCAATTGTCAGCTAAAAAAAACGCTTATATTCTAGTAATATTCAAGCATTTACCTTCATTTTGCAACAAATTGGAAGTCTCTAGCACAACATTTCGATTTATGGTGGTGAATATGAAAAAAATACATTTTCTTTACGTCCACGCGGTAACTCTTCCGAAAAAAAATCATACGTGCTATTGTGGTAATAATGTTTGCACCATTTTAAATTAGCCGTTACATAAAGTTTTTATATATGAAAATGTGCGCAATTTCATGTATAATACAACAAAAAATAGTTGAAGGTTGTAGCTTTTCTCATTTTTGAAATATTTGCATATAAATCACGATAAATAGAAAAAAAACCACGTTCGGTCAAATTTGACTCTACCGAAATGGTCGAAAAACGCAATTGTAAGATAAAACTCTTACAGTCTAGTAATATTCAGTCATTTATCTTCATCGTGAAACAAATTCGAAGTCTCTAGCAAAATATTTAAATATATGGTGAATTTTAAAAAAAAACTTTCCTTCCCTCCGCGCGCGGATTCTCCGCCACAAATCTCCGAAATGCGTAAGTCCCATTCTCGGAATATTTGCACCGTTTCATATTAGGCATTTCATAGAGTTTTATATATGAAAATGTGCGCAATTTCATGTAAAATAAAACGAAAAATATTTGAATGTTGTAGCTTTTCTTATTTTCGAAATAATTGCATATAAAAAAATATATGTAAAAAAAATTCGACATTTGGTCAACTTTAACTCGTCAGATATGGTCGAAAACTGCATTTTTAAGCTAATATTATTACAGTATAGTAATATTCAATCATTTGTCTTCATTTTGAAAGAAATTGGAAGTCTCTAGGACAATATTTAGATTTATGGTGAATTTTTGAAAAAAATATTTGTTTACGCCCGCGTGTTACGAATTCATGCATTATTTTGTGATAATATTTTCTCTGTGTTGCTTTTATTGTTTTACAATGTGTTATATACCAAAATGATCGCAATTTAGTGTACATTACAACGAAAAAAAAAGTAACTTGTTACCTTTAACCGTTTTGCGCACAGCGCGATTTAAATACAATTATATATGAAATTTCGTTTTTGCGCTATCATATATCACATTATTTATATATGATAATGATAATGTTTTTTCATTTCTGATGGTTGCATACTAAACTTCAGGCAATGGGAAAAAAAGGAGCCAAAAATAAACTCTTAATCTTGAAAACTAAGCGCGCTGTGATTTTTTGAAAAAAATATTTTTTCCGCTTCCACGCTCACTCTGAAACGTCTCCGGCACACGGGAGACATTTTTTTTTTTACCGCTTCGGCGTTTAAGGGTTAATTAATTTGATTTGGAAAACGGCAGCCATTTCTTCCAAATATCAGCTGATTCTTAGTAAAACGCGGGAAACCCAAAACCCGCCAGCCAGAGATAGGGGGTTCCCCAGTTGGGGGAAAAGAGTCTTTTGTCAGCCTTAGGGACGTATCTCAAAAGGGAAAGTTGTAGGCAGATTGGTACTTCTTAGACCTATATTTTAAGCTCTTTTTCCTGTGACCCCTCTGCTGGCTGTATGTTTTGTTTCCAGGATTTGCCTTGCTCGTGGGGGGTTCAGCTGACTTCCAACACCCAAGCAAAACACCTGGGTTCGCCCCAGTCGTCTCGAGACGTGACCTCGGACGGATGTCCAACCACCTGCCTTCCTGTTAGGCCTATCCAGGGCATGAGTGGCGCACCGATCGACCCAGGCCACGCTTTTCTACAAAGAGCCACTTAACACGACATCCAGGTACGTCTTGTGAAACAGCATATTGCCAGTCCCTTATCACCTATTATCTATTTGATCCTCGTTTCCCCAATTCAATTTCCAACCCAAAAAGAACTCATCCTTTTGTTCCCTCTCACTGCCTCATGGCCGCATGCTTCCCCTTGTGTGATCGTTCCAGACGAATGCAAGTCAATGCTTACCTCAGTGAAACATTAAACAGTTCCTTTTTCCCCAGTGTTGAGAACTAAACCAATTGAAATGGGGCAATAAATCCTTTTTTTCTTTTATCTTGTCTAATCTGGGATTCTTTTTCCAGATTCCGCCTGAGCCATGTGTACGTCTCTCTGCCCGCAAGTGTTGCATTACCAAGTTTATGAGACCAGCTTTCCTCAAATTACATTTTAGCCAGCTATCCATTTGTGAGAGATTATAAGTCCCAACGTGTGGACGCTGCATTCACTTTTCTCCAGGCCAGTACGGGCCTCTTTGTAAATAAATAGCTGTAAAGTATTTAGCTGAGTCTCTGGCGACCTACCTTTTCCTCTAAAGAAATTATCACTAACTATGCCGTTTTACGGCAAGTTCAATTAATTGTTTCAACTTGTCTTCCTTCAATTATTTCCGTTTACGTATATAGCCTCTCTCAAGGCCAGGCTAATACCTAAATATATATATATATATATATATATATATATATATATATATATATATATATATATATATGTATATAACTGAATCACGAAAGTTAGGAACGTGATAAATCCATAAATAAAGATATATGCCACGAAGGAAAAATAAACGAAGGAGTAACTGCGAGACCTTTCGACGTCCTTTCCTTCGTGGCATATATCTTTATATTTAATATATTATATATATATACTATATATATATATATATATATATATATATATGTAATATATATATATATATAGCTATATATATAATTAATTATATATATATATATATATATATATATAATAAAGCATCTTAATCACATCGTCATAATGAAATATATCGATGAATTTATCATGGTGGTCAATCTGAAAGTATTGATATAAATATAATGACTAGACCTATGTATATCTTGGGCTAACTAACACTTGTTTATATGCTCGCACGTGAACTCAAAAAATAATTATTACTATTGTATCATTGCAATTACATAATTACATTAACTTTCATAAAGAATATTTTGAAGGTGCAAATGTAATAGTAAGCACAACTATGTCTTATTTTTTAGAGTAAAGTAAACTGGCAACGTATCCTGGAACTAGGCTAATGAACTGAACCATTTATTTTACATGAAGATTTCATTACCACTGCATTATATAATTTCTTACTTTTATCGTTGTTATACACATAGTCATTCATTTAGGGCAATATCAACTGACAACGGAATCATGAGCGCTATTATCTATACTGGTAAACTAGGCCTATGATTTCTGGTAAGATCTTACGTTATACATTAAAGTTATGATATCATTAAAGCCCGTTCCTTTCAAAAGTTTATGTCGCTGTAGTTGTAGAATAACCAAACTGATTATACAGGCACAGTAATAATTTTCACATGTAAAAATTGCAATCTGTATTGTAAAGCTGTAAAGTGCTTCGCTGAAAAATAATTTGGTACCAAATAGCAATATAAATGTATGTATATAATTCACAAATTTTTCAAGAAAATACATCATCAACACTAGCAAAATAAGAATACTCTCTAGTATCATGAAAAAGAATAAATGTAGATTTTGTTGAGAAGATTAAAAATAATTTTCAATAGGTAACTGAGGCTGGTTGGAGCTGGAGCCAGCCTGTTCGTACGGTCAAAATCTAATCTATATTCTAGGTCTTGGTTTGCACAAGAATCAACGGTGTCAGGTCATGCATCTGATAAACATCCAAACGCATCCACAAATTAAAAATGATAACACTAATTATCTATTTTTAAAGATATTTGTGTGCGAGACTTATAAAATAGAATCGTAAAAAATTCCATAACGTATTATTAGATTTTAACTAGCATACGCTTTTTAAGTAAAAAGCGTGGAATTTTTTTTTGTGTGGATTCTACACTCCACACCTAATCACAACGTGGACAAGATAAGCCGTATTAGTGACGTCATTTCCACACTTCGGCAGCCTGCTCCCAGCCGAGGTTAACTTAGGCCATCTCTCCCCCAGTCAAGTTACGCACTCTCACACAGAGAGAGAGAGAGTTTTTTTTTCTTATTGTGGTAAGTCTACTGAGAGAGAGAGCGCGCGCAAGCATGTGTTCAAGTATGTGCTTGAGACAGAGGGTATATTCAAGTACTTTCAGAGAGAGTATTTTCATAACAGGGAAAGCATAGTACACACACACACACACACTGATAGTGGCATGTTAACCGATGGCTTCATTGTACACCATAATGTCCTCTTAAGTACTCGATTTATTCCTTTATTCTACTCCCTCATATATATTTATTCCATTCACTCAACGTTTAAGTTGGCTGAGGAAAATTGATTTGATAAGTGCGAGAGAGAGACGCCTTGTCGTGCCTTTGCTCTCCCCCGGGTCGTAATCCCCCTTCCCTCCCCTGGGCCCTAACCAACCAAAAAACCAATCAGAATCTAACCGAGACACCGATCGTGGCCGCTGGACTGTGGACGGCTGGAGGTGGCCAGGTGGGGGAGGGCAAGGCCAATAGAATATATATTCTATTTCTATTGGCAGTTTAGCATGAGATGTGATAGCGCAAAGATGTATCGCCGTCATCCGGCTGGATGATTCCGCGTGAGGAAGTGGTGGTGGCCATGGAATGGAATGAGTGAATGAAGCAGAAACCAAGGTAGATTTTTTTGTTCTTTTTTTACCTCTTTCGATGACTACTTGAATAGTAGTATCTATCATGTGGAATGTGCGGGTAACATGGTTAGTAACATTTGTGGGTTTTGCATTAGTGAGCTCTGTTATAGAGAAAGGAAACCGGCGATTAGGTAGCTAGGCCGATGTGACTAAATTGCTTCCAAATTCAATAGGTATAGCTAGTAGTATGCTTTAGGTAGATACTGAACAACCGGGACTTGATAGCCTATGCATGCATCATTGACCGGCGTGTCGTGAATAGTAAAAGCAGATTTATTCCATTCAGCTGCTTTTCTTTCCTTTATGGAAGTGGATATTGTCACCGCGCGCTGAAAATAATTTCAGCACTTACCTACCTATTCTCACCGCACGCTCTTTTCAACCTTTGGCCTATGAGTGTCGCCATTTCGCCATTGCATTCTTTTAGTAGTGATTTTATTGAAGTATTGTGAGCACTATAGGTATTGCTTTTCAAACTTTCCAAATTTTGTTTCCACTGATCTATCATAAACAGTAGTTACAGTTAGTGTAATGCTATTTGTTTTAATATATAGCATAACTGCTATGCACATTTCATCGTACTGGTTCACACTGGTTGCTGGTGTTAATGACAATTGTGAGGCGAATAGATCAGTTGCATGGGGAGGATCGAGACTCGGTCTCGAGAGATCTAGAGCATGTCTTTCATACTCGGAGAGAGACAGACAGATCTTAGCTGTAGCTTCCAGACTTCAACAGCTAATTCATCAAAGAGTTTGGAACAATGTCATGAAAGTTATGAGACTTAAAGTCTTCAAACACTGCAGTATCAATAAAATTTGAAGAAATTTGCGCCTTTCTGGCTAAAAAGAAAACAGGAAGTGAAAATGACCACACCTGTTGGCCAATGGTTGAAACGAGCGTGCGGTGAGAATAGAATAAGTGGCGCTGAAATTATTTTCACCGCGCGGTGACAACCGTTTTGTTCCTCTCTTATTTATTTATTATCATCTTCATCATCATCATCATCATCATCGGAGTCCAGTGATGCATACATATTATGTCCCCGTTGTTCAGTATCTTAAGCATTTATTGAATTTGGGGTTAATTAAATTATCGATCCACATCGGCCTAGCCACCTGAGAGCCGGTTTCCTTTCTCTCCAACAGGGAGTTCACTGTTGCAAAATCCACAAATAAACATGTTAACTGCACATTCCACATGATTTGTAGTAACACAGACAGACAGACATGCTCTTGACGGAAAGGCTAGGAGTCTGTTTAGAGGAACAGAGTGAGCTACCGAACGCCATCGGCGCCATCCCCCCCAACCCCCCATATCCGTGACTACTTCGACACCATCGGAGCCATCCCCCTAAACCCGCCCACCCCCCATATCCGTGACCACTGACATCTCTTGTACGCTCCACCTCTGACCTCTCCCATTTGATAACTGTTATTTTTAAAAAGGAAATTCACGTCGCCTCTTGCCCTCATCATATCCATTTTTTATGAGTATATTAATTGCATTTTATACGATCTCGCCTACGTTTTATCCTTTTATTCGTTCGCAGTTTGGACGATTTAAAAAAATGAACGGCCGAAATTTAGCGTTAATACAACGACTTTTACGCTCCACCTCTCCCATTTGATGATAACTTTTTTTTAAGATGATAACTTTTTTTGTTTAATTCATCTCAACTTTTGCCCTCATCATATCCATTTTTTTAATTAGTATAATTGCTTTTTATACGATCTCGCCCACGTTTTGTCCTTGTTTAATTCGTGCGCAATTTGGACAGTTGAGAAATGAACGGCCGAAATTTAGCCGTAATCATGTGACTTGATAAATATTGGCATGGCTCTCTCTCTCTCTCTCTCTCTCTCTCTCTCTCTCTCTCTCTCTCTCTCTCTCTCACACACACACACACACACACATTATCGGACGTTATCATCGGTATATTGCTATTAATATTGTTCCCTTGTTTTCCACTTTATGTAATTGTGTGTATATGTGTATGGATGTATAAACACACGCAAAGTTGCAGAGATTTGGTTACATGGATAGCAATATAAAATAATATAAATTAAAATGCACATTCTAAAAAATAGCATTTTAGTCTACAGTTTACTCTCTCTCTCTCTCTCTCTCTCTCTCTCTCTCTCCTCTCGTCTCGCTCTCTCTCTCTCTCTCGCTCTTCTCTCATATATTATATGCCAATATATTATTAGATATATATAATATATATATATATATATAATATATATATATTTTTTTTTTCAGATATATTATAGATATAGATATAAAGTAAGATGCTTGTTCAACTGACAGGCATTATTCCACTACGCTCAGTGAATAAACACCTGTAAGTTAAACAAGCATCCTACTTCACTATGTATACACACACACATATATATATATACATATATATATATATATATATATATATATATATATATATATATATATATATATATATAATATATATATATTGTGACGAAGTGGCCTAGGGTATCTGGGTCTGAACACCATTAATACTTGGTGCACGAAGTAGCCAAAGAACTGTGTCTGGACACCATTAATATTTGTTAACCCAAATTGCCAAGTATCTGGTTATTTCACTTACCATTTGTACTTGTTAGCACAAGAGACCCTTTTATTTTTGGGTCTGGGACACCCTTTGTACTTAGGGCACAGTTTGTTCAAGTACCTGGTTATTACTTACCTCACTAGAGCCAGACACCTGACCCTTCATCACAAATACTAAACGACTGAATACTCTAAAGGTAATAGCGATCCCTTATAGAACTGAACAGTCAAGAAAACAATCAGTCTAAGTTCATTAAAATAGATGTGAGGTAATCTTAGTTAAAGGGCATCACTCCTTCCACAATGTCAAATCTAAGTATTTCCCTGATTCTGATTTACTTGTGGGAAACGGCACAATTACCACTCTATATTTCTACCTAAACAAAATTTAATATAATGCTGGTGGTTAAATGAAATGCTCATATAAAGTTTTAAATACAAAAGATTTATTTCTAAATTCAAAATTTATAAGTAAAATTCACAATCTCAGGGAAACTGTTATTACTTGAAAATAAAAGTTTATTAATTCTTGAATTAATTATTAAGCAAAATTAAATCAAAGTTTATCAAGAAAATTAATTAAATTAAATTATAAAGCAATAATTAAATGTGAAATGAAATTTAATTAAATACAAATTACGTCTGCTACTAATTATATTGTAGTCTTCACTCAGTGTAGCAGCTTTGTCAAGTTTTTTAACCTCTCTCTCAAGTAGGCTCTTATATGCTCAGGAATGCCTTTAAAATATTGCTCTAAAACAACTAACTCTTCTAACTCTTCAAAAGTTGTAACTTTAGCTGCCTCCAACCATCTTTTAAAACACCTTCTCACTTTATAAGCGTAATCCAAGAAAGTTACTTTTTCATCCTTTCTTAAGTTTCTGAATCTTTCATTGTAGTACTCTGGGGTCAACTGGTATACTTGTAGCACGTTATGTTTGAGCACTTTGTAGTCTTTACACTGATCAGCTGTTAAGGCTAAATAAGCACTTCTCCCTTTACCAATCAAGACACTTTGTAGCAAAACTGACCATTTATCTTCTGGCCATCCCATACCTGAAGCCACTTTCTCAAAGTGATCAAAGAACTCATCTGGAGCCTCTTCAGTAAACTTAGGGATTAACTTCCGCACTCTTACTACATCTAATGCAGGTTCTTGATTACCATGGGTAGGGTTAGACAGTGTTACAGGTAATGTGGATCTAGCTCTTATCAATTCTATCTCCCTTTCATGTCTTGCAATTTCTCTTTCCTCTTTTATCCTTTGCCTTTTATCTTCTGCTGCTTTTTCTTCTTCTCTTTCTCTTCTTTCTTGTTTTTCCCTGTCTACTCTGTCTTTTTCAGCTTGCATTCTCTCTCTTTCACCCTGCATTTTTAGCTAAATCAAACTTTCTTCTGCTTCTATGCGTCTGAGTTCTAACTCTGCTTCACTTTTCTCTTTCTTTTCCACTTGCTTATTTATAAGATCAGCCTGTGCTACATTCAACAACTCTTGAGCCAGTTCTAACTCATCATCATCAGTTATTCTACCAGAGTCTATCAATGCTTGCATGGCAATGCATTTGATTTCTGCTTTTATCATGCTACTAGACACATGACCACCACATGCTACTGCTAGAGCACTCCACTGTGCCTTAGTCAGAGTAGTTTCAGATAACACTTGGATGGAAGGGGCTGCTAAAATTTCCTGAGTATCAAATGGAGCCATTTTTCTCAAATACAATTCTTACAATAAGATGCAAAAACAAATATATGGTCACTCTTCTAGCAAAATATATTCCTAACACCACCAGTATAAGCTAGAGTGATAATGTGATTTGTTTTCCTGCCTGGTCTCTGAGGATCATTAATACTTGATACATAAAGTGCTAAATATCCCGGGTCTCTGGACACCATTAATACTTGTGACGAAGTGGCCTAGAGTATCTGGGTTTGGACACCATTAATACTTGGTGCACGAAGTAGCCAAAGAACTGTGTCTGGACACCATTAATATTTGTTAACCCAAATTGCCAAGTATCTGGTTATTTCACTTACCATTTGTACTTGTTAGCACAAGAGACCCTTTTATTTTTGGGTCTGGGACACCCTTTG
The DNA here is from genome assembly GCF_015104395.2 of Macrobrachium nipponense. NCBI lineage: Eukaryota > Metazoa > Arthropoda > Malacostraca > Decapoda > Palaemonidae > Macrobrachium > Macrobrachium nipponense. The sequence continues at coordinate 63,455,790 of NC_061097.1, read as the reverse complement.
TACTTAGGGGCACAGTTTGTTCAAGTACCTGGTTATTACTTACCTCACTACAGCCAGACACCTGACCCTTCATCACAAATACTAAACGACTGAATACTCTAAAGGCAATAGTGATCCCTTATAGAACTGAACAGTCAAGAAAGCAATCAGTCTAAGTTCATTAAAATAGATGTGAGGTAATGTTAATTAAAGGACATCACTCCTTCTACAATGTCAAATCTAAGTATTTCCCTGATTCTGATTTATTTGTGGGAAACGGCACAATTACCACTCTATATTTCTACCTAAACAAAATAAAATATAATGCTGGTGGTTAAATGAAATGCTCATATAAAGTTTTAAATACAAAAGATTTATTTCTAAATTCAAAATTTATAAGTAAAATTCACAATCTCAGGGAAATTGTTATTACTTGAAAATAAAAGTTTAATTAATTCTTGAATTAATTATTAAGCAAAATTAAATCAAAGTTTATCAAGAAAATTAATTAAATTAAATTATAAAGCAATAATTAAATTTGAAATGAAATTTAATTAAATACAAATTAATTTGCAAGTGTTAGATTCAAACAATTACATAATAGAATATTATTAAAACTAATTAAACAAAATAAAGACAATGCAAAAACATAATGCATAATATGAAAAAAATTAAAGCATTGACAGTACAAACATTAAGCATATAAAAATGGATATGTCAAAAGAACAAAGCAAAAGAAAAATGCATTGAAAAGGATAATTTTATCCAATGGTAAAATAAAACCTCGAAGTGCACTTCAAAACATTTGTAAAATACTTGTATATGCAGCTGCAGCTTAAAGGCCTGTTACATACTTTTACACTTTCGTGGGTGCCTTCACAAAACTAATAGAAATAATACTATGTTCAGATTCCACAAACAACACATATTTTACTAAGAATTATAAGAGTGACCAATACAAATGTGAGTTACATTATGTTAATGAAACAGTCTCGCGAAAGAGTGAGAGAGAGAGAGAGAGAGAGAGAGAGAGATACTATCCCTCACGCCAGCGGTTAGGTCTCGAAATCGAATGCTGCGTTCTCTATCCCCATAATCGTATGGGCGATTAGCATCTAGTTCAAAGCGAAAACATATTACATCATCTCTCTACGTTGAACATGAATAACATCATAGCAGGGAATGTTCTCGAAGCTCAATGCGGCCTGGGAGGTCCCTGCATGTGTAGTTACAGGCTAGATTGGGACGATAAAAAAATGAGCTTAGGTACGGTCTTCTCAAGAAGTGAAAAACAACCCTCTCCAGAGGCTTAAATATAAGCGCTTACTCTTTCTCTCTGTCTTACGTATGTTTCAAAATGGAAAGTTACTCTACTTAACACATGTTACCTTTAAATTTGGGAATCTGAGCACAAAAACATACATTTCATAACATGATACACAGGTTCTGAGGTGAATTAATCATATTACCAAAAATATAATTGCATTACAAAACTTACATTATAAGAATATATATATATATATATATATATATATATATATATATATATATATATTATATATCTATATATATATATATATATATATATATATGTCTATCACATTACCGTGATTACCTGGAATTGAGAGGTCGATGGTTCGCGTCTGTCGATCACCAATTCTATTATCGCTTAATAAATTCCCCCTCAGTTAAACATATATGAAAATATATTAATTCCGAGGTAGAGCGAATTAGATATTAAAGGACATTTGTAGTTATATATATATATATATATATATATATATATATATATATATATATATATATAGTAAAGTAGGATGTTTGTTCAACTTACATTATAAGAATATATATATATATATATATATATATATATATATATATATATATATATATATATATATATATATATATATAAGTAGGATGCTTGTTCAACTTACAGGTATTATTCCACTGAGCGTAGTGGAATAATGCCTGTCAGTTGAACAAGCATCTTACTTTACTTAAATTGCAAGAATATATAATATATATATATATATATATATATATATATATATATATATATATATATATATATATATGCATACTATATATATGCTATATATATATATACATATATATATATATATATATATATATAAGTATATATATATATATATATATATATATATATATATATATATATATATATATATATATATATGCATACAGAGAGAGAGAGAGGGGTAAACTGTAGACTAAAATATTATTTTTTAGAATGTGTATGTTGATATATATCCGAATCAATTAACTTTAGCAGTCGATCTAATTTACTTTACTTCCAGATGTCATAAAAATTTATAAGAAGTTGCATTCCTTATGTTCAAAACTGAAGTAAAACTAAAGATACCGAAACAAACAAATAAATGATAAAGAAATTACAAATGAAAAAATTTGTAATAAAAAAAATCATACGGATTAGATGTTTGGTTTTGTAAATACATTAATCTCGGGGTCACAACTCTGCGTGTAAAACATTATTCTTTTTTACTAAATCTAATTGTTCAGCCTAGACAGAAAAAGAAAAAAATCTCCATGAAAAGCTCCAGAAACTGGCTATATCAGAATAGCTGTCATTGTGCCTGCCCAGCCTATAACAATGAAGGAACTGTACTTAGCTCACCATTCACCAGTACCATGGCGTGCACCACTCAGTTTAATACTTTGCAGGGGAAGCAGACATGTTCATAGTCAAGCAGAGTTAAGGAATTAATTAAGGAATTACACACATGCAAAGTACTATATCACCTACAAATTGAACTATAAAATACCTTGGTAATCTAAATTACTATTGAATTATTGACGCGGCCAAATATGCATTAGCAGTAATTGTTAAGTGATATATCCAAGCCTAAGGTAAGGTACGGTACGGAATTTGTCCGTTTTTTTTCCGTACCTGAACTATACCGTACCGTACACATAGGATAAATCTCAACCGTACCGTACCGTACCGTAATGCCATTTGATCGCCTAAAACCAACGTGAGCTGGTTCAACTTCTGAGGGGCCACCTTCATGCTGTTCTTGCCCTCATCACATCCGGCAATAAGGCCGCTTTCTGCCATTCACAGTCTATTGAGTTACTTGGTTCTTGTAATTTTACTACTATATTAGTCTTCATTTTTTTGCGCACGAGTGTTAGGCATATTGAAAACTGCTTCAGAATTTTATCATTCTGTCGATACCTGGTTGTTTGTAGACCTCGAATTTTGCCCCATACCTAGCGAAGAACCCAGGTGTGTAGTAATACTAATGTGAGATTTTAGTCACCTGTTCATTAAACTTGAAATGAGAGCTATTTGGAGTTTAATCATCTTCAAGGTATATCGTATGGTTAACAGACATTCACTGTCAGTTTGTGAATTTTTTTCAAACAAATCTTTTTTTTTCTTCTTTGAAGCTAGAATAGTTAAGGTATGTAATATGGGGCTATATTGCCTTATTTTTATGCAGGATTAAAAGATCAGCTGTTATCCTCGACCAGCCAGAAGAGTCCATAGTACAATACAAAACTAATCATTATCTTGTTTTTATTTTTTTAATCTGAAACGGATTGAGAGATAGAGAACTTATGTTTTACCTAAGCAATGACAGCAACATCCAGAGATGAATCCAAGTATTGTTTCTTGTCATGACTAAATATGATATTTCTATCGCAAGAATAATGTTGAAAATGAGAGAGCTAATATTTTAGCCTTAACTTTTTTCAAATGTGATTTGAAACAGAAGAAAGACTCTTGTCATACTTGCATCATTAGTCTTTCGTGAGATTAGGATGCAGTTTCATTCAATTATATAGTCATATATTTATTTCTAAAGTTAGCAATACCTTTAAAAAAAATAACCCCAATATTATTATTTTTAAAACCCAGACAGGGCGATGTATGTTTAACGTCGACAAAAATCACTGCGTTTCATTTATCACTTACACAATTAAAACGATCCTTTGAGGTAGGGGGTGGGCGGTCTAAAGTTACAGCACACACAAGCTGACCACAGTTGAAGAAGAACCGAATTTTGAAAACATAGAGGATACAGAAATAGGCTCAAAAATACATGTAGATACATAAAGAAATGTCCTATAGACGGATACAGATTAGTTTTAACAATTATTATATGTTGTTTCATGTAGTCATGTACATACACGATTGCATTCTCGGCCATGAACATTTCCTGTCATAGGTTGGATCCTACAACTCAAGAATGACATACTCAAGTGGCTCTCTCTCTCTCTCTCTCTCTCTCTCTCTCTCTCTCTCTCTCTCTCTCTCATATGACTGCCGCTGTTCAGATCCACCGGAAGGACACTTTAGTCATTATCTAATAACACGTCTTGTTATCGTTTCCAAATAACTTAAGTATTATTATTTAGTATTTTGTTAGAGAGAGAAATAGACTATAGTGGGTCTGTTACCTCTTGTTCTTGGGTCAACTCAGAAGGGATTAGCGCAATTTTCTCTCTCTCTCTCTCTCTCTCTCTCATTATGTATGTATGTATTATTATTATTAATAATTTCGTGAATAATGATAATCATAATTATGGATTTCTGAATACAGTATCCAGGGTATGAAAGCAATGAGCTGGAACGATGAGTACTTCGACGTCGAAACCGTCGAAGAAAATAGCGGCGTTTATCTGCTTCTTGTGATATCCAGGAAGTCTCGCAGCATGAGAAGGCTTCATGTTCACATACCCGGGAACTCCAAACAACAAATTGAAAACGACAGGGGGCAAACTAAACCGGCTTTAAATGGGGCCTGGTGGGGTACGGTTGTGTGGGAGGATGTTTGCTGTTTTCCCAGCCTGGGTCTTGTTTACTGCTTGGAGGAAAGGTTCACTGCCCCCCCCGCCCCCCCCCCCTCCTCTCCCCGCTAACATCCCCCTAAGATATCCGTTATCCCCCTCCCCACTTACCGAGGTGACCCAAGCAGAGGAGATAGATACGGAGATACCACTGGGCACTGGCGTCTATTCGTTTCAACCTGTAGTAGTAGTAGTGCGACGTGCAAATTTTTTAGATTACAAAGTATATTTAAGTACTGTAAATGTAAGGTTAACTGACATATGCTGAATTAACGTATTGTTTTAATATACATCTGATAAAAGTCGTTAAAAAAATCCCTGTCCACTCGTTTTATGTTTTTTATTTTCAGTTTGAATTCGATGACCGTTATGACTCCATCACGACTGTCCCCTCCTGGTTTATTACTCTCTCTCTCTCTCTCTCTCTCTAAATTCAGGATTCAATTTACGACATAGAAAGTGTTTATGACAGAGAATATACGATCGTGTGCTTGTATCCGTCTTAGGCAAGAATATAAATAACGAAAAGGAGAGGTTTGAAATTGCCAAACGTAAGATTAAATTATATATATATATATATATATATATATATATATATATATATAATATATATATATATATATCCTCTGCTTGGGTCACCTCGGTAAGTGGGGAGGGGGATAACGGATATCTTAGGGGGATGTTAGCGGGGAGAGGAGGGGGGGGGGGGGCAGTGAACCTTTCCTCCAAGCAGTAAACAAGACCAGGCTGGGAAAACAGCAAACATCCTCCCACACAACCGTACCCCACCAGGCCCCATTTAAAGCCGGTTTAGTTTGCCCCCTGTCGTTTTCAATTTGTTGTTTGGAGTTCCCGGGTATGTGAACATGAAGCCTTCTCATGCTGCGAGACTTCCTGGATATCACAAGAAGCAGATAAACGCCGCTATTTTCTTCGACGGTTTCGACGTCGAAGTACTCATCGTTCCAGCTCATTGCTTTCATACCCTGGATACTGTATATATATATATTTATTTATTTATTTATTTATTTTCATCTACAGCAGTCTCTATTGTATTCTATATTATATTAATGACTCCCTTGAAAATTAAGTGGTGGATACTTATAAGGCTGATTCTAGGTGAGGCAAGTCTCTCTCTCTCTCCCAGATAGCATTTTGATATTCGTGAATCTCCCTGACCTGAGTGAAGTGTTGTGCAATCTGATTTGAGTGCTGCTTATTATTTTAACTATGTAGACTCAGTAATATTTTAACTGGAAAGTATTCTCCTGGAATCGGGGACTCCTGCTCAATTTTTCTATTTTCTGCGCATGCGCAGTAAGAGTATTATGACGTATTGCTGACGTCATTACTCACTACAAAGAATATTGCCAATCGGAAGTCGTACGAAAAGTTCTGAAACACTACAGATTCCCAGTAAAATTCTGACACTATAATGTCCTCTTCAAATAAACAGGTGTCTAAACAATCCCACTTGGGAGTTCCTCCACTCAAACTATAGGAAAGCGGAGTTACAGAAGCACTGTCGTGAGATCGGTATCACAGAGGTTTGGGTCACAAAAGAAAAATTGATCGATATGATAATGGAAAAACACCAGTCTTCTCGACCGATCAATTCTGAAAACAACGACTCAAACCATGAAATAACATCAGGAGATGCTGCGAAGGGCGTCGAGGAACTTAAAGAGAGACTAAATATTCGAGACCTTGAAATTGATGAATTAAATGAGCTACTTAAAGCTGCTCATGTCACGATCAATAAACTGAACGATCGCCTCTCATCGCTAGAAGGGAAGGTGGAGCAATTTCAGAAAGCAGCTGCAAATCATCAGGCACCAGATGCATTTCATGGACCTACCTGTTCTCCAACTGAGGGAACCCTTCTTTTGGGAGATACTAACCTTACTGCGATTCGAACATCTGATTTAGAAAAACTGAATGCTCAGTCCGAACCATAAAGGAAGCAAACATCGACCTCATCAAATGTTGGATTTCGGAAAAACTTCAATGGGCCCCAAAATACTGCATTCTTTACTGCGGTCTTCAAGATATACTGGATAAAAATCAGCTAGAAGATATTTTTGATAGACTTGGTTCTCTTGTTGCGAGTCTGAAGCAGATAAACGAGGACATGGTCATTCACATATGTGAACTCGCACCGGTACTGAGAGTCCAAGAGTTTGATGAAATTATAAACAACTTCAACAATCAACTTGCAGCTTGGAGTGAAAAAAATGGGATATCGGTGATCAAAACAAATTTACAATTTAGACTTGGAACAGGTGAAATTGATCAAATGTGCCTGCATGTCAACAGTGGGAGCCAGGGAAATTTCCTCAACAGGCTAGGGGTCATCAGATTGCTAAATATCATCTCTAGAAAATGTCCCTTCTTCAAACTCAATGACAATTGGGACACTATTACGCATCAAGAAGTAATTGCCCCATTTTCTGAAGGCTCTCAAGGTGTTGCAAACAACAGAGGATACTCCCTAACACACATGGAAGGAAACAGAGCGCCGAGATTCAGAAATACGGACTTGAGTTACCGAAATACCATGAAAAATTATCAGGATTATCCACGAAGACATTTTACAGCACAACGAGGTGGAAGTGGAAGAAGAAATAGCCAATTTTCTATTGAGGGTGATCATCATGGCCGTCACGGCTCTTCTTCGGGTGAGGCGTGGCGAAGAAACTCGGCCACTAATTTTGCCGGTTATAAATACGGGCAAACTCAGACATGTGAAGCAGTAAATCTATCTTTCGCTGTCGCCCTTGTTATAGCTGCGGTGAACTCGGTCATGCTCTTTTTCAATGCCAGTTTTATCGTAGGATTAGATGCGACAGGTGTAAGGGGTATGGACACAAAACAAGATTATGTCAAGATAGGGAATAGCAATTACTTCCTCCCTGTCATGACACTCCAACAGATCGACTTACCGTTGAGCATATAAACGCACAGTCCCTCTTAGGTAATTTTGATGATGTCGAATTCTTAACAAATAACAGGAATGTTGATATTATGTGTATAAGTGAATCGTGGCTTTTACCTGAAATACATAGCAATTTCATTGAAATCCCCGAGTTCTCTATCTATCGTAGTGATGGGGGGAGAGGTGGGGGAGTGTGTATCTATGTTCGACGCCATTTGAGGGTGAAGCTACTGACACCTGAACTCGTGAGACCACGGCATATCGAGGATCTTTGGATGTCAGTTCAATATAATAAATTTCCCTCCTTTATCATAGGCTGTGTATACCGTCATCCCCATGCCCTAAACAATAGCTATGATTATCTTTGTGATGTGTTTGGGTCCATATGCTTGAGAAACAAACCTCTCTTAATTCTAGGTGACTTCAATGATAACCTCCTCTCCCCAAATAATAGAATGGGCAACATTATTAAAACCCTCCACTTGAGCCAATTGGCAACAAAACCAACTCGTATTACAACGACCTCCTCAACTCTCTTGGATCTAATTATTACCAATAGACCTAATTTCGTTGTACATTCTGATGTCTTGCCTTGCTCAGTTGGTGATCATGAACTTTTAACTACAAATATAAATATCAGAAAAGAAAAGCGCCCTCCAACTGTTAAGACATTTCGTTGTCTCAAGAATTATTCGCAGAATTACCTCTGTGAACTTCTCTTAAATGACTGCTGTTCCTTAAATACAATTTTATTTACTGATGATGTACACTATCAGGTCCATATTTTTAACGTTACTTTTGTGAAATGCTTGGACGCCTGTGGTCCTTTTATTACGAAGGTAATGAGACACCCGCCTGCTCCTTGGATCGACACCGAAATTAAAGATGCAATGAGATCTAGAGACAATATACTAAAGGAATTTAAAATAAATAGACGACAAGACCTAAATGTTGAAAGTAGTTACAAAAGAGAAAAGAAACACGTTAAGACAATGCTGTCTAATAAGAAGAAAAACTATTATAAGGAAGAATTCTCCAAATGTAAGGGTAATATGAGGGGAACATGGAATGTCATCAACAAAATAATAACTCCGAACAAAAAGTCTCCTCCTGGTGGATCACTTGAAACCACAGACATTGATGCTCAGAAGAGAGCAGATGATTTTAATCAATATTTTGCCAATATAGGAAGGGAAACGTACGCCAGATCACAAGAAAATATCTGCAATAACAATCAACTCCATTATGATCAGCCCTCTACATCATTATTTACAATAAATAAATTCCGACCTCAGCCAGTTGATATGGACACTCTGATTCTTGTAATAAAACATCTGAAACCCAAAAACTCTTGTGGTTCTGGCGGAATTCCGTTTTGATTTTTGATTGACTCTCTGCCCGTTACAATATTCTACATTCTTGTTATTGTCAACACCTCAATTGTTACAGGTAACTACCCTGACCTTTGGAAACATCCTTACGTAGTTCCCATCTTTAACAAAAAGTTGGAGACACTAGAAAAACGTTGGAAATTATTAGACCAATATCTCTGTTGCCTGTCATCTCAAAAATACTCGAGAAAATAACTGCCATTCAACTGATGTCTTACCTTGACTCAAATAATTTACTAGTTATTTAACGAGCAACATGGTTATTTTAATGACCCAATCTTTCAACAGAAACTGCGCTACTTACAGTTACCAATAAAATATATGAAAATATAGAAAATAAGAAATTATCTCTCCTGTTATTATTGGATCTATCCAAAGCGTTTGACAGCGTTAATCATCAGATTCTAATAAATAAATTAGCTAAAGTCAATGTCGACTCTTTTTGGTTCGAAAATTATGTGAGCAATCGCTTCCAATCTGTTCGTGTTGATTCAATTCTATCCTCTCCTGAGGAGATATCTTTTGGTGTACCCCAGGGGTCGATTTTGGGCCCATTGCTGTTTTTGATCTATATCAATGATCTACCACAACATATACGGGATGGACTTCTTGTTATTTATGCTGACGATACACAGATTTTGCTGACTGGGGACTTGAAAAAGCTCGATGATTTGATAAAGAGAGCCGAAAATATATTGACTATTGCAAAATATTATTTTTAATAGTAACGGCTTATTACTTAACGAAGGCAAGACCCAGGTCATTTTCTTTGGATCAAGACAGTATATCTCTCGCATCCCGGAGAACACGAACATAAAATTCAGTAATGTGACACTTGTTCCGTCACACACAGTTAAAAACTTGGGAGTTTTCATGGATTGTAGCATGACTTTTAATGCACATATTGACGAACTACGCAAAAAGGTAACTGGCATCCTGTTATATCTTAACAGAGTGAGTGATAGATTTGAGCCAGACTGTCGAGTCATGGTGGTACAGTCGTTGGTACTGAGTGTCCTAAACTACTGCTTGCAGGTCTGGGGTTCGACCAATAAAACCCAGTTGGAAAGGGTCAAGAAAATACAAAATTTTACCGCAAAGGTCGCCGTTGGAGGTGCCCGAAAACATGACCATGTTACTCCAATATTTGAAAAACTGAATTGGCTACGAATGGAGCAGAAGTACTTTTGCGATATATGTCTCTTGATCTACAAAATCAGAAATAAACCTCTGCCAGAATGGCTCTTTTCCTTGCCAACGGTAGGCCAGAATCGTACTGAGAACATTAACACGAGGCACCAGGATCACTTATCTGTTCCGAGAACTTTCACCGATACGGGAGCGAGGCGTCTAGGTGTGTGTGGTCCCGTGTTCTGGAACCGTCTGCCTGCTCATATCAAGCAGCGCGAAACCATATCTTCTTTTAAATCTCATTTGATTGCACACTTACTCCAAAAATGAGAAACTCTTCATTTTTAACCTTAGGTTCTCATCACTGTCATAAGTTTTAGGAGCTTTAGAAGTATTCTCTTCTATACCGAATAAAGGTTGTAAAATTTTATCTTTGGTTGTAAACTCTGTTTACTTTATCTTTTATGAGAATTAGCTAATTTATTATTTTACTGATTTGAAAGTTTTCACTTGATTGTTTTTAAGGATCGTATTCATTTTATGCCTATATCATTATATGTTGTTTATCTTTCTGCATTTCTGTTGCATATAGTCGAAAATTTTTATTGCATTTCCCGCCGTAGTTGATATCAGAGATATTGTATTGCAATATGCCACCTGTATACTAGTTGCAAGTCCTGTGATAATGAGTACTGTTTATTATGTAAAAACTCTTTATAAAACTATGAATAGACCTGTGTTACTCAAGAAAGAGTAAAATTATGTAATAGCCATTTTTAATGGAATAAAGAATTTAGCTTTGACTTTGACTTTTGACTCTCTCTCTCTCTCTCTCTCTCTCTCTCTCTCTCTCTCTCTCTCTCTCTCTCTCTCCCTCTCTCTCAATAATTCAGCGATAGCTATTGTTAAAATGGGGTTAGGGGGTGGGGTATTTGGTGTGGGTGGATTCCTTATCTTGCTGAGTACAGTGGATAGCTATTGTTAAAATGGGGTTAGGGCAGGTGGGGTATTTGGTGTGGGTGGGTTCCTTATCTTGCTGAGTACAGCAATAGCTATTGTTAATTATGGGGTTGGGGTGTTTGATGTGGGAGGGTTCCTTATTTTGCTGATGATATCCAGTCGTATTTTCCTCTCGAAGCGGTAGAAGATGCCATGAGTGAAATCGATCCAGTAATGAAAGATATAAAAAAGTGGATGTCGGCGAAGAAACTCTAAACTCAGTGAAGACAAAACCGAGTGCATGCTATTTGGATCAGATAGTGCGCTACGATGATGTGAAGAACACTTCCAAAGAATAACTATTGGCTCGTAAAAGAAAGTGTTACTGTAGCGAGTTTCAGTCCTCTAAGTAACTGACGCATTTGCCCATTATTCCCTCACTGAACAATGCAAAGAATAATTTAGTTTCCAATCCATTTGACCATGTGTCTGTTTGTCCGGCTCAGTACTATATGTCTCGTGCTTACACTAGTCGCAACTCCTGCTGAGCTGCTCACGGGATTACGCCAAAATTGGAACAGTGGAAAGAAGGAAGGCCACCGTACTTGGATGTTTGCCATCGATACTACTGCGTCTGTATTTTGTAGTTAGCTGGAAGTTTGTTTATGCCGTGCAACTTTTTCTGTCTTCGGGTGACCAGCTTGTTTAATGAATGTTATTTTTCTATTTGCAGAACGTCTCTTTGCACCCGGTGGTGTCGCAGAAGCGATGTTTCGGTGAGTACCAGTTATGTGCCTTAATTATCCTTGTGAAGGTAAAGCAGAAAAAACTGCAACAGGTTTCACACACACACACACTCACGTCATGAATTTGTTTATTCGTCTATTAAACAAAGGTTAGAATAAAGACTTTTGTAATATCCTGCACAAATCGTAATTACCCCTGTTCTTCCTGTTTTGTTTGGAAGGAATTTATGTTTGTATTAGTTTGATCCAACAATTTTGTTTTTCAGTTTTAACTGTTGACTCCCCAGCGGTGAAATGCTTGGTACTTTTTCTCTTGTTTATGAATTTTATATGGATATATTTTTTTTTTCGTTTGTTGTGAAGTGACTGATTAGTTCAAGATGGATACTTCAGCAAAACAAGATCCATCGCCGGTTAAAGTTAAATATTCGAGGACGGAGTGAAATCAAAGGGCGCTAATCTCACAGCTAGAGTTTGTGTTTCTGTTGGCGTCGAGAAATCTTTGAAATCCGAGTTTGTTTTGACGCATCAACCTTTTCCGATATGGGAACATTGGTGGTGGTCAGAGTTCGACCAATATTCACGTCAATGAATTTCTTCCTTCTGCTCAGGGCGAAAAGTAGACTTATTCTTTGTACAATGCGAGATCATTTTGTACTTTGGTGACCTCGATGCAGCTATCAATTAATACTGACACAAACACACACACCGCTTAGGTAAAAGGTTGACCAAAAGGGCGTTCAGTTTGACAGTTCACCCTCCACTCTCTTTCTCTCTCTCTCTTTCTTTTTGCCGAGGCATCTCCCGAGATGCAAACTGGAGAGAGAAAGAGGCGGGAGGAGGCGGGGGCGGTCGAACCGTTTAAGTTCACGGATTTAGCTGTGGGTATTGGGCGGTCAATGTGGGTTTTGAGTTCTACAACCAACCAGCAGTTGCAATTTACCGGCGAAGTCATCAGATAGAGGCACTGTGGATTTTTCTGAAAACGGACCAATACATGAACGTCTCCCCCTACTCCCTCCCCCCCTCCCACGGGATCAGTTGAGGTTCCGTTTTCCTTTGTGAATCCCTCGTTTGTACACTTTCATCAGAAGCTTCACAAACGACCATTTTCCGTTTGGTCAAAACTCCAAACGTTGTGTTGGGTCAGTCTTTGGTCTTGTTTGCGTTTCGGTTTTATTTGGTCGTTCTTAGCTATCAATAAAACTGGACAGGTAACTGAAGTTTAATCTCCTGGGAAGTCAAGATAATTGGTTTTTGTTACCTGATTGTGTGTCCTGTTGGCAGCAGTGATGCCAAGTGATCAGATCAGATAGTGGATGACATTGGAAGTGACGGGAAGGCCGAAGCTTGCGTTGACGGTATATATGAAAATGACAGCGTTTTAACCATCATTACCTGTAATCCACGTAGACCTGCTACCTAAGAACGTAAGGCATTTTTGTTAGTATGAAATGACCTGCTAGTTTGGTTAGGGGTACGGAACGGATTACTTTGCAGAGTTGTCTTGCTATTTTTCTTCTTGTTCTTCCCAGCTTTAACCCATTTTTATATGGGGTCGCCGATATGAATGAGTCGTCTCCATCGATTTCTGTCCCGTGCATCGCTCTCGTCAATACCCTTCCCTAATATATCTTCCCCTACACAATCACGCCATCTCTTTCTTGGTCTTCCTTCTGCCCCGCACATATACGTATGCTTCCATTGCCATCATATGTCTGAATGATGTTCCTCTCTTCGTAACAGGTGTCCATATCATCGAAGCCTTCCCTCCTGTATCTTCTTTAGACGGGAGACTAAACCACTGATCTGATATTGCGGTGCCCAGTGAAATCTTGAGGCCTGCTGTGCTGAGCTAATGAAAGGTACAGGTTGAAATCAGGGAGCGAGTCAATAATACACCTTGGGATTTAGGTGACAGTGCTCGCAGCTGAGTGGAAGTCGGGGGTGATCTCATTTCCTCGACAGACAAACAGACAGCCTCTCGTATTTATTTATTTTGTTAAAGTTGAAAGTTCGTGTGGGGACTGACTGACTGACTGACTGACAGACAGACATGGTTAAGAAAGGGCAGACAACGCTGCTGCTGCTGCTGCGAATGGTGGTGATTTGTAAGTGTTTAGATTTTAGTTTTGGCAATGAGCATCGATTGATTAATTATTGCACCGAGATATTTCACAGGGAAAAGCGATCTGGAATTGAGCAGTGGAGGGTTTGCAAGGAAGAATCGCTGCTTATTTAGACGGTATTGATTAGCAGATGAACGTTTTTGGTAAACCTATACTAAATTGCATAACCGGTAAATCTGATGAGAGGGGAGCGGGGGTGGGGGAAAGGGGGGTTAAGTGGTTTGTGGACGGTGAGTGGAGAAAATTGTCAAGTAAAATGCTATTCATTTCAGTTTTAATATTACGCTTTATGTATTTCCTTTCTTCTAGAACTGGGTCTATTGTCCTCCATGGCTGGTGGGTTAAACTAAAAGATTTTCGGTGATATATTTGTGCAGATTATTTAATGTGCTTCAAAATACTGTTCATGGCTGATCTGCTTTTTAGTTTGGATATTTATTTATTTATTTTTCATGGTTACTGATCTCTTGTGAAAGTCACTTCCTTTGAGTTATGACTTTGAAGAGAAACATTTTCATGTAGGCCTGGATTTAAGTGCACATTGGATTGCATGATTTAAGTTTCTTCTAGAACTCTTTCATAGACGTGAGTCATGAATCATAAGGCTGAAAATGTCACTGACAACCAGAGGAACCGGTGAGAGTTTCGTCAAAGACCTCGATCTTGCGCTCGTGTCTAGCTCGTGGCCCCACCAGACAAAGAAGAGTGACGGTTGCAAAGACGGACATTTCAGCAGCATTCGTCGTCATGGAGGAGTGTGATTTTTTGCTCTGCCTCTGACTGTCAACCAAAGGTAGAAGTGTTGGAGGACAAGATAGATGTAACGTTCTCCCTCTCTCTCTCTCTCTCTCTCTCTCATTTGACACAATAATAGAAAAATTGGATGATATATGTAGAATTCACAAAGACTGGACTATACTCCTATCCCGAGACTTTAACTTTCCTTTCGTAGATTGGAAAGAACGAATAGGAGATTGCGGTTGTATTTATATATTTATATAAAAAAAAGAGTAATAGTAGCGCAAAATATAAGAGGCAATTTGAAAAGCTATTAGATATGCTACCAGAACACAACATTTAATCGCAGTATTGAATTGTACTATATATATATTTCCAAAGTCAAAAGTCGCTAACGAGAAGAAACTACTTAATTAAAATTGATGTTGCCACCATTCCCAGATCCCATACCAACAACAGGACGGTCTTTAACTTTTCCAATTATTCTTAAACTGAACGAGAAGAGTTCCTCCTCCTCCTTTCTTTTGGGACTTAGATTTTTGTTTGTCATGTTTTAAACCTTCATATATTATATACAGTCTTTGAGTAGTTTAGAATTCATGTTTTCCAGACTCATGAATCACAATTTAAATCTAGAAGCCCCCCCCCCCCCCCCCCGTCCTCCTTACGCCTACAGAATGCAGTCTTTAGCCCACAAAACCTTTTCTGAGCTAACTACAAATTGGTTTGCCTTCCTCAAGAAGTCGTTCGTTAGCCAAAAATAACGACATTATCGTTACTCGCCCGGATGAAGGTAAAGACGTAGTCATTCTGAATAAAAAAAGGATTATATTACAAGGTCGAAGCAATTTTGAGTGACAATGCTAAATTTTTAAAAACTTGGTCCTCATGACTGTTCCACCATGTTCAAGATAGAGGACCAGAACAACAGGTTCCTCAAGAACTTGAGAGAGAGAGAGAGAGAGAGAGAGAGATCATAAACACGGACGCCTATCAGTCAATCTTTATACTGCACAGGTTCTTCTTCCTAAGGAATGATGTAGCTACGGTTTGCCGAAAATTCATAAAGACTTATTCAAAAAAAGCGCCTCAGTGGCGTGATCGGTATGGTCTTGGCGTGCCACCTCGGTGGCCACGAGTTCGATTCTCGGGCATTCCACAAACAAATATTTATGCAATTCGTGACGCAGTAACACAGAAGCCTCGCTCTTCTTCTGATTTATATATATATATATCAATATATATATTATATAGATATATATATATATATATATATATATATATATGTATATATGATGACTGCCACAAAGGACCCTGTCCTTAGGACTCATTGCCAAGAGAAGAGGTGGGGGAAAAGAAAGGCAACTTGAGAGGAAGGACGTAAGGCGGGGGGGAGGGGGGCTTATTCATAGATTTTGAAGGCGACAGCAACAAGCCTTATTGACTGATAGCAGTGTGGACATAGTGAAGGACACTTATCACCGGGAATATACTACAGTGTCATACGCCTAAAGGAGGAAGAGAAGTCAAGAGACACCAGCCGAAACAAAATACAAAACCTTTTGTATGAGAGCGAGAGAGAGAGAGAGAACATTTATGTTACGGGAAACAATAAAAATAGTGCTACTAGTTGAGACGCAATCTTTCTGAACGCTGATACTACTAGCTTTCGAGTATTGCGGAATTAGGGTGACTTTATTTATATAACTGTTCATTAGAATCAGGAAGTTGCATTTTTTATGATCTAGGAGCGTGGATAACTCGCACCTCATTGAGAAGAGAGGGTTATCCGTTAATTTTCTCCAAC
>NC_061097.1:63404156-63431656 GCF_015104395.2 Macrobrachium nipponense | reverse complement strand
GTAGAACGTGTTTCCTTTCGCCTTGTCCTCTTCAGCCAAGGCATTATTCTTAGGCTTTTCTGTTTCGTTCTTCGGAAGCGACTGAACTCTGGCTTCCATGATATGGGCCTCCTTCTGCAGACCTCGAGTCTCCTGTGTCTCACGACCGTGATTTTTCACTTGATCGCCATTTCTAGCGAGAACAGAGACTGATTCTCGCTGTGAGGTTTGCAGTCTCTCCTCCAGTTCTGTGACCACCTGGTTCAGCCTCTTTCTTTCGACTTCGTGGGCCTTCACCTTCTCCTCGACGTACTCACAGTAGAAATCGTTGTCTTCAGCTTGTCTCTTCAGTTCTTCCACTTTTTGTCGGTTCTCCTGACATTCTTTCTCTTTCCCTGCGAGGTGCTCATTTAGATTTTCTATCTCTTTTTCCTTCTGGATTAATGATTCCTGTAACTCTGCGAGCTTTTTCTTCAGGTGTTCATTCTCCTCTTCAGCAGAGTCGTAGTCTTTACCTCGCTTTTCAACGTTGTGTTTTTCTTTCTGTAACTGGTCAAGTAAGTTTTCATTCGTCTGTATTAGAGCTGCTTCGTTGAAATTCACGTCGTCGATCTCATCCAGGAGGAAAAGGTTCTCCTCCTGGGCCTCTATCCAGTCTTCCTTCAGGAGAGAGATCATTTCGGTGGCATAAAAAAGGTCGTCGTCAGCGTCCATCCTGGCAGTTGCAGCAGCATCTTGAGCAATCTGGAGAGCCATCTGTCCTTCAATGCACTGATGTGCGCGGACACGAAGTCCTCCCAGAGCAAGAGCTGTTGCGTTATTACCAATAAATAATCCGAAGTTTCGGATTTCATTTATAACAGGTAGTATCACTGATCCGGTAAGGATCAGAGCCAATAAGTTTTTCATAACAATGTTAACTGTACTAAGAGCAAACATGGTTACCTTTCTTCCACCCGATCAAAACGTCAGAATTAGAAAATGCCGCTAGAGTTCCAGGAATTCCCCAGATCCTCATTTCGGCTTTCATGCCTTTTTTTTCAGATTCCTGGCGGAGCCTTCTTTCGGGAGGACTTGGAGTGACTGAAGGCTCCTGAAGACCTCGACGGTTTCAGCAGAAATCATGCAAATGGAGACGACTTTAAAAGTGAGTCAGTAAATGATGTCTCCGTCGGGAAAGGAACTGAAAAGTCAGCTGGAAAGTTTTATACTATTTCAGTCACAGATGATTATAACACAAAAAAATAAATTTTAAAGATTTAAGAATGAAAGAAAAAAGGGGCTTTAAGCTTATTTGATGAGGGAAGCGTAAAATTCTTGAGTTCACACACACACACACACATATACCATTATGGTGGTATATAATATTATACATTTATATTTAGATATATATATAATAATTAATATTATATATTAGATTATAATATATATTATACTTACGGATACCATAACATTACATATGTATATAATATATATATATATATATATGTATATATACAGTATATGATATTATATATAAATGCAACCATACATTTTAGATACTTTCATCTGCGCCTCTGATCACTGTTAATACATTACCATGAGAGAGAGAGAGAGAGAGAGAGAGAGAGAGAGAGAGAGAGAGATTAGGATGCAGTTTCATCGAATTATAGTTATTTATTTATTCATTTTATAAATGTAGTCAGCAACACCTTCAAATAGGGTTGAATGTTGATCAACGCCCATACCCCACCTACACCCTACCCCCCACATTTTCTAACAGCTTTTTTAACAGCCCTCTCAAACAGCGTTTGAACAGCGCTTCGAAGTGCATTTTTAACAGCATCTTTTAACAGCACTTCCAAGAGCTTTTTAACAGCACCTTCAAACAGCATTTTTAACAGCATCTTTTTAACAGCAGCTTCAAACACCGTTTTTAACAGCATCTAACAGCACCTTCAAACAGCGTTTTAACAGCATCTAACAGCACATTCAAACAGGGCTTTTAACAGCATCTTTTAAGAGCACCTTCAAACAGCGTTTTAACAACATCTAACAGCACATTCAAACAACGTTTTTAACAGCATCTTTTGACAGCACCTTCTAACAGCGTTTTAACAGCATTTTTTAAAAGCACCTTCTAGCAGCGTTTTTAACAGCATCTTTAAAAGCATTTTTTAACAGTACCTTCAAACAGCGTTTTAACACAGTCTAACAGCACTTTCAAACTGCGTTCTTAACAGCATCTTTTTAAGCAGCATTTTCGAACACCATCTTTATTTAAACAGCATTTTGGAACTGCACTTTTGACATTTTCGGACAGCATTAGAACAGCATTTCAACGGCCTTTTCGAACAGCATATTTTAACAGCATTTTCGAGCAGCATTTTCAAAAGCATCTTTTCAGAAACGTTTAACAGCATTCTCTAACAGCAGACGCTGTATGTCCATTCATTGGAGGGTGGACTGGTGGGCGGCTTTCAGGTACTACAGAATCCGCAGTCAGGAATATAATGATACTCTGGAGTTATGAGGAAGAGAAGAAGAAGAAGAGAGAGAGAGAGAGAGAGGGGGGGGGGGGGGGCGGGCGGGGGAAGCATCGGAAACGGATAAAAGGACGAAGGGAATTCTGATAAAAAGGAAGGAAACGAAAAGAGATAATTCGGAAAGAGGAAGTATAAGTTCAGGCATCGGACTATTGAACCACTCTTGTAACTCTCTCTCTCTCTCTCTCTCTCTCTCTCTCTCTCTCTCTCTGTATAGAAGCGATGGGTGGGGGTGGGGTGGATTCTGTCGAAGCATGTGGCGGGTGGGGGCTGGGGTCTTCAGAAAGCCAATAGGGAACCCCAGGGGGAAGCAAAATTGAAACATAGGCCTAAATGCATCTATATATAAGTGACTTATCAGTATAGATAGACGTATGATGATAAGACAATTTACTGATGCTATTATGGACACAAAATTGAGGTCAAAGAAGGAGAGAGAGAGAGAGCGTCTGAACCCGACAGACAGACGAGTGAGCGTAATAGTGAAGGCCGTTATCTCTTGATTTCCAGTAAGATCTTCGACCGAATGTGCAGCAGCATCTGGATGTCCAGAATCACTTAGAATCTTATCATTATTATAGCATTGTCGTGAAACAAAATGAAAAAAACAAATGTTTGTATGACACACAGACACTCACACACGCACAAAAAACTCTTGGGGTCCATTTATATATATATATATATATATATATATATATATATATATATATATATATATATATATATATATATATATATATATATAAATGAATAAATCGATCCAAGAATGATACTAAATGCCACGGATTAATGGAACCTTTTTATATAAATGACAGCATTCGAGTGAACGTACCAAGAACGCTGACACAGACGAAGGTTTTAATTTGAACCTCTGCAACGGTCAAGACGTCTCAGACGTTAGACGTCAACCGTCTCCTCCCTCCTCCCTCCTTCCCGCTCCTAGGCAGCCCCTGGGGGTGACAGACACCGATTGTTAGCGAGTCATTTTTTTTTCTCAGTTTCCTTGTTCTAAAGCAACAACGAGAGAGAGAGAGAGAGTCAATATACTTTATCCCATTTATTTAAAAATGATTATTAAATAAAATACTCAGTATTGATTAACTATAGTCGATTCATTTAAGGTAGATTCTTGCGCCTACGAGACGTTTGTTTGGCGGCCTCTGATTGGCTGTTACTGGGAGGTAGGCCGCTCGCTCATTGTGTCATATTTTCGTCTGTGACTTAGAAAACATGCAGTATGTTTATATTTCTTCATTTATCTCACGTTTTCCAAAAGATAATAAAGTTTTGGTCATACCAAAGGATTCGGTATTAATTGTACAACTAAATAATCTTTTCCTGAAACCAATTAGATAAAACACAAAGGAATTACAACGAGTAAAAGTGAAGAGAAAAAATTTCAATCTTTACACCTGTTTTTATTTATCATCGGATTTTTAATGAGTCATACGATCAAGATGAATTAAAACTTGTATTTTCATACAATAAAATCACCATGAATACGCTGGTGTTTTCAGATTTTGGATGCATGTAATATGGGAAGAGAAAATGAAGAATATGTCTTATTATTTTGCAGCCGTACTTGACTCAGCCTGATAGGAAGTCGATCTTTCTTAATTATTTGTTGTTTATTATTTCACTGAGATTATTATTTCATATCACTCAAATAAGTCTCTGATGTCTCTTTCATTTGAAAATATATTCATAAAATAAAATTAGAAACAATGTCTTGAAACAACCTGATTAAAGTTTAGGCTGAGTTGAAGAGTGTGAAGTCGTCTTTCCACGAGTTCAACTTCTTTGCTGGATTGAATTCCCCGCGGCCGCATGGGTCTGAGCTAACGATACCAGATGCTTCCATCTGATTATTATTATTTTTTTCCTTATCAGATATGCCCAGACATACTATATGATATTGGATTTAAAATGTTCGACAGTTATAATGTAAATTCTGTGTATTTATTTTCAGAAAATGTAATAATATAACATGGTAAATATTGTCGAAACTGCAACCTTTTTATATCGCTAATTGGCAACTCAAATCTCTCGCTGAGACGACAAACGCAACGACGACGCCTTGCAGATCTCATTCTCTCAACAATACCGTTAAACTTGAATCATTTCTGGTACAACATAATAAGACATATTCTCCACTTTCTCCTCACATTTTACACGCATCCAAAATCTGAAAGCACCAGCGTATTCAGGGTGAATTTGTTGTATGAAAACACAAGTTTTATTTTATCTTAATTGCGTTAATGATGCAAAATCTGATGATAAATAAAAACAGGTATAAAGAATTAAATGCTTCTCTTTTCACTTTTACTCGTTGTAATTCCTTTGTGTTTTATCTTATTGATTTCAGGAAAAGATGACTTGGTTGTACAATTAATACCAAATCCTATGGTATGACCAAAATTTTCCTATCTTGAGCAAAGCGTGAGTTGATTGAAGAAATATAAACATAATATTGCTAGTTTTCTAAGCCACAGTAGGAAATGATGAGACTGAGCCGGTACCAGCCAATCAGAGGCCGCCAAACAAACGTCTCGTAGGCGCAAGAATCTACCTTAAATGAATCGGCTATAGTACCATAAATGTTTCCTTGAGGAAAATGGATGACCATCCATTCCGTTATGGAATGCAATGAAATCAGTGATACCACTCGATATGGAGGTTCGTATCCATTAATGTAGTATACTTGAGAGGGACTTCATATTATATACTTCCTAGAGAGAGAGAGAGAGAGAGAGAGAGAGATTCGGAAGAAAAGAAACTTTTGCTGGTTCACTTATATGCGATATAACGTCATTCGTCTATTTTTCATATTCTTATTAAAACAGGTGGAGTGGAATATTTGGTTGATTTCAATCAGAAATCCCTTTAGGCCTACAAATGCAATTTGGAAGGGGGTCCTTGTAATGGTTGGAGGGGTTCCTTATCTTGGTATACTATTTACTTTCCAAGCCTTCTACGGGTTCACTAGCCTCCCCCCGCCCCCAAAATCGTAGCCCAAGACCCACACTACTACTACAACACCCGGATTACTGTCCTACTCATTTTAATGGACATTATTCGAGATATGACATCGTAACGGTCAATCAAAGGACATCACAAGAAAACTACCCTCATTCGAGATATGCATACATAGTATCCCCTAAGGGCACTACCCTCAAACGGACCTTGATCAGAGAAGCTTTTTAGTCAGTCAGTCAGCTCTGGATTTCTTGACTTCCAAGTTGCCTTTATCTGAAAGGGTTCTTTCTGCCTTTTTCAACGCTGTGCCCGTTCCCAAGTCTTGTCCGTGAACAGAATTCAGGTTGGTATCCGAATGTTGCGTTTTATTCATTAAATTTAAATGTCTGCTGGTAAGTCCTTTGAAGAAGCCATGTCCAGTGATTCTTGACGGCCCTTATGTAAACAAGAGGCTGATGGCACTTATAGTGGTGCTACTACCCTTCCGCATCTAATACGCTATATCTAAAGGCATAAACTCATGTTACACCATGTGTGTATACGTATACACACACACACACACACACACACACATATATATATATATATAATATATATATATATATATATATATATATTATATATATATATACATATACATATATACAATATATATATATATATATATATATATATATATATATATATATATATATATATATATATATATATATATATATATATATATATATATATATAGACTTCTATCTGTCTCTCTCTCTCCTTCCCCACATCCTCATCCAGTCGCCATCTTGTCCGCCAGATCCCCTCCTCCTCCTCCTGGGAAGGTCTTCTCCCGCGCGTCGCCGCCTTTCCCTTCCTCCTCCTGTGCAGTGGTTCTCCTCCTTCAACGATGAACGGCCTGGCATTATTGAGAGTCAGTCTCCACCCTCTCTCTGCTCTTCTTCTGTCTTTGAGTCTCCTCCCCCTCGGTGGTGGTGGAGCTCTCACTCAAGGTGGCGGAAGAGGTCCGGTCTCTCTCTATCTCTCTCTAAGGAATTATTATTATTGACGTTTTTCTATCGTCATCATCAAAATCATTCTTAAAAGCAGAGAGAGAGAGAGAGAAGGTGGGTCAAGGAGCTGACTCTATATATTTGTTCTGTTGGAATGTCTTGGCTTGTCCCGTTTTGTGCCTTGGCATTTCGTTTCCCTTTTCTTTACATTTTTCATAATATTCATCGGAGCCATACACGACACGTCATCAGCCGACGGCTCCAACCGAGCCACTGAATGAATCATCCACGCACATGAGTACTTACGTACACACACAGCAGACGCACGTACACAACCTTGTTCATTTTTCTCTAACTTTCTCTACTACATTTTGTATCGTCTCGTGTAAATAATTATATATATTTGTACCCAGCTAACTCATTTCTGCCCCAAAAGTAACCATTATTATTATTATCGGAGTGAAATGTCTCCAGGTGATTCCCAATTACTTGAATTCCCTGTCACAGTGAGTTGGCAGATCATGGACGCACGGTAACCACACATTCACTGTGACAATGAATTCACTGTAGCAATCAGTGTGATTTAATTAACAGTGACAGCGATTTTGCAGTGATGGCTAATTTGCTATGACACTGAATTCACGGTGATAGTGATTTTATAGTGAAGATGAATTCACGATGACACTGAATTCATAGTCATAGTGAATTAGCAGTGACAGTTAATTCAAAGCGATATTGAATTCACAGTTACAGTGAAGGTGAATTCACAGTTATGGTGATTTCAGAGTGACTGTGAATTCGCAGTGACAGTGAATTCACAGTCACTAGTGAATTTACTGTGACTGGGAATTCTCAGTGATGGTGAATTCACAGTGACAGTGAATTCACTGTGAATGGGAATTGACAGTGATAGTGAGTTCACAGTGACAGTAATTTCATGGTGACGGTGAATTCACAGTGAAATGAATTCACGGTGCTAGTGAATTCACAGTAACCATGAATTCATAATGATAGTGAATTCATTGTGACAGTAAATTCACATTGACAATGAAATCACAATTATGGCGAATTCACTGTGATCGTTAATTTACAGTGACAATAAATACACCCTGACAGAGAATTCATGGTGACATTGAATTCACAATGATAGTGAATTCACAGTAACACTGAATTCTCTGTGACAGTGAATTCAAAATGACAGGGAATTCACAGTGACTGTGAATACCTGTTGACTCTAAATTCATAGTGGTGGTAAATTCACATTGACAGTGAATTCACAGTGGCAGTGAGTTCACTGTGACAGTGAATTCCCAGTTACAATGAATTCTCTGTGACAGTGAATTCACCGTGAGAATGAATTCACTTTGACAATGAATCCGCTGTCACTATAATTCATGGCGACAGCAGTTAAGTTTTATAGGACAATTTATGAATTTATCTTTTTCGAATAACTGTTTTCCCGTTACCTTCTTGTTCTCCTGAACAATAATAATAATATTAATCGTATCAATAATACATGTTTTATTGAGAATAATGGCTATTTCAGCCGCGTTTATTTTGTATAGAATTTTCTCTATTCTTCTCATTACTGATTTTTCTTCTGTACTCGAATTGGCTATTCAGACGCCAAATGGGGGATTCAATCGTGTCAAAAAAGTTGTATTTATGTCTAATTAAATATATTATACAAAATGCAGTACAAATTGGATCTTAAGCCTAGTCGACAAAAGATACTGAATGACTTATTATGGATTTCTCTTGCTCAGGGGAGGCTGTTCCCCCCCCCCCCCCCTCTCTCTCTCTCTCTCTCTCTCTCTCTCTCTCAGATCTGAGAAGAAATTCGGGATTCTCACACCTTGAAATAGGTAAGAAGACTAATTTGCTGCTTCGTCTTCTCACTTTATCACAGATAACTTCAAAACACTTGGTCACTCGAGGTACTACAGTGTCAAGACACCTCGACACTATAGTTACAGTGCTTTAAATCACCACCACAAGTCTTCACGAACACACTATAGATGTGTGTGACTTCAGATTGGTTATAACTGGGGTTATAAAAGAGGGTTATGCCAACTGTATCAGAATAACGATGACTGGGGGATGAGGAGCAAAAGGAAGACTAAAATGGCCTTTGGGAGATCCACCATTCCGTTAAAAAGCCACGAGAAATTGTCTAATAATTCCTTCGGATTATAAAGTAAATTAGTTAATTCTATGGAAAAATACTTCCTAATGATCTGTAAGTACCTGTACGTTACACAGGCAAATATCTAGTCTAGGCATATATAAGCCAGCTGAAGCTACAGATACAGTTAGGGGGAATGAAAGCAGATGGAGCCAAGGTTTGGACATTTAAAACGATTGAGAAATGACCTAAAATATCTCATAATTACTTGTAAGTTACCTCCTGATTATCTGTGATTGCTTTCAAATTATCCTTGTAATAATTAGGCGTATATGTGACTTGCTACACACATTACAGGCCAGCTAGATCTACAAGTTACACTTATATAGTATCATAAAATTCCTTCTTTTGGCTGGAGAATAATCTAAAAAGAAAAACATAACATAGTCACTCCCTCCTCCTGCCTCAACCCTTTCAACCTCAACCCCTTACCCTCAACCTCTCTCCTTCCTCCTCGACCTTCTACCTCATCCCCTCTCCCTATTCCTCAACCCCAAACCCAAATTCCCGTTACTATAACTAAGCACCTTTATAGCCAATACGTTATTGGTTATATAATTATAAAAATCATTTATTGGTGCTGTGTAACATGTAGTAGTGTGGAGAGACCAGTAGGCCTATCGATTTTCAAATTCAGTTAAATGATCGCGTTCCCTCGACCATCGGCATGTATGAGTGACGTCATTATAACGGAGAGAGAGAGAGAGAGAGAGAGAGAGAGACTCAAGGCAATGGGTAATAGCCCGATCAAGACAATAATTGCGCCCTGCACATAACTCGTAAGCCACTTGTGTTTCGATATGATATGATATAATCACTGTATGTTGGTTTATTTACACACACACATACAGATTGACCTATATTGGTCGTCAAGTACCGTCCTGATAACTATATATAATTATTTTCTATTTCCTTCCTTTTCTCTCTCTCTTAACTTGAACTATCAATCAACCTCCTGTGCATGATGGCGATCATAGGCGTAGAGTAATTCATGATTCATTCTATTCAAGTGAATGTGTGATTTATTTTTATGTATAACTATTTATAACTGAGGTGAGGCTTCGTTACTAATGAATGGCACCTGTATTTTTGCGATATATATTTTGCAATTGATTCAATCCCAATTTCCTTCCCAGCGTAGAGTGACCTCGTAGGTCCCAGCTAGAGCCTGCCTGGCTTTTAGTCTAAATTCTGCGCTCTAAGATGGTGATAAAGATTTAAATTTATTTTTCAGTAGCACCTGACAGACTTCATCATGATATGGTATATTAAAAACGACACCAAAAGCAGTGATATGAATAAAGTATCCATTAATATTTCAACAATTCCATTTCGTCTCTTGTCACTTAGTTCGACTTCGAATGAATCAGTTGGCAAACATTAAGCACTTAGTGTAGTGACATACTACAAGCGGCAAACCGTTGCCGCGCGCGGCAGCGGCGAAAAAAATCCCGCCAGCATGTGTTATCCTATGGGACCTGACATACTAGAGAAACCGACGCCGCGCGTGGTCGCGGTTGCCGCTGTCTGTTTTTTTTTCTGCCGCACATGTTGGCGGGAAAAATAATGCCGCGACCGCGCGGTCGCGGTTTTCAGTGTCAACACATGTTAAGCTATGGCTACTGACATACTATGCCACGCGCGGCGGCGGGAAAACATTTATCTTTTCTGGTACATATATATTTCTACTAATGTATGTATGCTAGGAAAATTTAGTTAGGAAAACCACTGGTAGAATATATATAGTGAAAGTAGAATGATGAAGGATCTACCAGAAGTTAAGGTAGAAAAGGGAGTAGATGTGTACAGCATAAGACTGCACGAATAGCAGTTTCGTAAACCAGACCAAAACATTGGCACTTGTTTTTGAAAACAGTAAAATGCAAACCGCACCAGAAAATATGAACTTTGACTCCTTCAGTGGGTGGTTACCGTCAAGTGACGAAACCAATCAGACGAATCCAGGGGTGGCACCGGAAGTAAGGAAAGCCATTCATGAAGAAGTAGGATGTGTCCTAGAGGATAGTTAAGGAGGAGCTAATTGAATCAGTTAGGTCCAAACTTCATTCGAAAGTCTTAGAGATAGACAGTCAAGAACCAGTCCTTATACGGGGAGGCTGTGTTCCTTCTCACTCTGTTCCATTTTAGTGTGATAGTGTTGTCAATCAATAGTGTGAACTTTGTACTTTATCATAATTATAAGAAATAAGTAAGTGGTGTTTAACTTGCCCAGAGTCCCGAGACGTTTCCCATGCAAAGAAAATCAGAAGAACTCCTGAGAGACATAGCTAAAAGAATTAAATAATCTAAATGTTCCTATGAGAAAAGAAACTCAACCGTAACAAGTGATAAATGAAGGTTAGCCCATATGACAAATAACCTTTCAAACATTACCCGTAATAAGGAAGAGAACCAGAAGAAGAAGAAGAGAGAATAAGAACTCGTAAGTACGCCACGCAAACATAACAAAGAGAAATAAAAATAAATACCCGTCACACACTGAATGCAAGAAAAGTCAATAAAGAAGGCTGAGATGGACTTTGCCTGCGTCACTGCGTGCATAACTTCGCATAAGTTGTGTCTATATTGTTCAACTACCTCTTCAATTTAAGTGTCCCGTATTTCAACTTTCAAAATCTGGTCACCCTGATATTAGCCCTACATTGTGATAGGACCAAATGAAGAATCTATGGGGATTGACAGACTGAGTTGCCATGATTCATTTATTGCCCATGGCAAAATTCATTCAAACTGTATGACGTGAAATGTTGATCGTCAGAGGACGATATACCCTGAATTTACCCTAAAGCTATAAGTAATAGTCATTTGACAATGCATGCTCACATTTATCCCTGAGGGTCTGGTACAAAACATACCCGAAAATAATAGAGATGAAAAAAATACGAATGCAAAAAGTTCAAACATTTATTAGGTGAATCTGAAGCAACACTCCCAGCAAGGTAAAAAGCTATCTTGAACTAGTACATTCCCTGGAAGACAACGATGCCATCCAGATGTTTGGTATCCTAGGCACTGGCTACCAAATCCCCCCACACTTCGAATACCTCGAATGCTAAAAAACAGAAGAAAACTATCAATCAACGAGACAAAAATGAATAGCTGTGACAAGATAAAGTTACGAAGGTTTTCATTAAGTTAGTATCACAGTTAATTAAAGGATCTCGCAAGTGTAAAAAATTGACTGATAAAGAGTTAAGGAATAGAGTTTATTTTTAAAGGTTTGATGAAGGCGCACTAGAATAATAGGGCAACTTTAAAGTCTTGTTCTGTGTGCCAAACGGAACGAGACCTACCTCAAAGAATGCCTTGCGCTGGTTTGTTCAGTTGAGTAATCCATTCAGGTGCAATAATCCATCCAACGGTCACTAAGTTAATACCATCTTGATTGGCAGTTTCCTTGGACGTAGCAGCAGATCTCATGTCCAGCCCATCAGTAATTACGAAAGCAGGGATGATTAACGTGAAGTCATACATGAATCTCATGGCAAGATAATCCTTACGGTGTAACAGATGACGACGTCATGCAATACTGAAAATAATATTCACGTCAAATTATAAGAAGATTGGTGACTTGTGTTCGCCGTGAAGAGTGGAAGGAATTTGTCTGGTCTTGGATAACCCTCGCCCAGGTAAACAGTAGTTTTAAGCGGCGGCGACGATGAAACGCGTAACTAGCATTCAAGGTAGTTACGCCCATTAAGGTATATAAATGGGGTCTCGAACTATTTAAAGCACACAGCAAGGCATTATCAAGAAATTTAATAATAAGATCCTTTAATCTTACTGCATATCTATGGATTAAAATGCAAGGAAACTAAAAGAAGAAAAAGAAAATAGAAAAAATGTACTACAGGTACAGTTTTTCGTATACCTTTTTACTAGTGTGTGTATATTAATATATTTATATATTTTTCTACTATCTTCATTCGTGTTTTTGTTATTTTTACATTTATAACTATTAATTATGGTATATTTCTATTAATAATATTTTATTTATACTACATTTCTATTATTTTTAATTGTATTTTATTATTTTAATTTATAGTGATATTATTACATTATTATTACATTTATTCATGAAGTAAACCATCTTTTAAACGTGTTAATTTAAAAGTAATTGCTGCATCAACTGCAGTAATTTCATGTACGTCTATTTTCATTATTATGATTTTCTCATTGTTGCTTAAAATGCTGAGTAACGCACCGAAGGTTGGCATGTCTAAAATAGGTAATTATGAAAGTAGATTTTAATTCAATTAAAAGATGCCCAAGTCAGTAGTTAAACATTCGTTGTAACACCCGTAGAGTTATTCGATTTTCAATTTTTATTCCAAGGCTGGATTCTGACTATTCCTTGGTACTACTTCAACAGGCTAGTAGAGTACCTAAGGAGGTTATTTTCACATGCAGGGTCAAGATCAGTGAAAATATTTATATTTCAGTTTTTACAGATAAAATATGATATCATAGTCCCCATCCAAGGTCTTCCTCTCTCTCTCTCGTCTCCTCCTCCGGGCCCCCCCCTCCTCCCCCACTCCGGCTCCCGTCTCTCCTCATCCCTCCTCCCTCTCACTCCTCTCTCTCTCTCTCTCTCTCTCTCTCTCTCTCTTGATACTACGCATTACTTTGCTATTTCTATCTTTATAATTATTATCATTATTATAATCATTATTATTATGAATTTACATTATTATTATTATTTTAACCCTTTGACTACGGCCGAGATGAGGTCTCCACACGTCCCAGAATCCGGAGGGTTTTCAAACGGGAGTCATCTGTAGTATGCTACCAGACGTACGAAAACATAAACAATCATTGTAATAGCTAGTTTCTTCTAAGAAAACATAAACAATCATTGTAACAGCTCGTTTCTTCGTTGTTTTCCTACAAATTAACCTGTTTTAGTTTTATGGTAACAGTTTGATAGTAGCCATCCGTAATATATATGATATGTAATTAATGTAACATAACAAATAAATAAACATAGGATAATAATAATAATAGTAATAATAATGATAATAATAATAATATTGAATCATAAATATAGACAAGTTTTATTGTGTTGTAAATATTAAGTATCTCTCTCTCTCTCTCTCTCTCTCTCTCTCTCTCTCTCTCTCTCTCTCTCGATATATATATATGTAAATAAAGGTTTTTTTGCCACGAAGGAAAAAAATGAAAAAGCGAGTTAGCCGAGTATTTTCGGTCCTATTCGGACCCTCAGTAAAGGGTCCGAATAGGACCGAAAATACTCGGCTAACTCGCTTTTTTCATTTTTTTCCTTCGTGGCAAAAAAACTTTTATTTATACATAGCATCACGTTTTATATACTTCGTGATCAAGTTATTCATATATATATATGTATATATATATATATATATATATATATATATAATATATATATATATATATATAGAGTACATGTTCAAGCCTGTTTTGGGTGGGGGCGGGGGTGGGTGGGATGGTATTTGGTTGGGGACTTCTCTTGGTGCCCCCTACCCCTACCTCCAAAGCAGACATTCATCCACCTTCCCCCCCCCTCCAAGTATCTCCCTTTTTGCCCGAACAATAATCAGGTTGTTTCCCCACCCATTTTCAGTAATTGGTTATGTAGACTTTTATATTCTTATATATATATATATATATATATAGATATATATATATATATATATATATATATATATATATATAATCAGTTGAAGCCGAGGATGACTTTCTTTTGAGTAGCCCAGCCCCCTAGCCGAGGATGACTTTCTTTTGAGTAGCCCAGCCCCTACACCCACCCCCAACACGCCTCCCCTCCTCCTCCCCCTCCTCCCCCAACGGTTGAATATAATATTTAATCAATCATTTTGACGTTTTTAATTTAATTTAAATAATAGCAATAAACTTTTTATTAGTTGTTCTGCGTCTCAACTTTTTTCTCCTTGGCGGTTATATTTATTTATTTTATTTATTTTTATTTATTTGCACGTGTGCGTGGGTGAGGAGAAACTTCATAAGAGGATCACAGAAAGGATTTAGGAATTAGGATCTGCAGAGAGAAAGCCAAGTCCTTCCTTCCTTCAGCCCACCGGCCCCACCGGCCCCCACCCCCCCCCCCAAAAAAAAAAAAAAGAAATTAATGAAGGCGCCCATCCAGATTTCTGATCTGGGATTATGATAATTAAGGTGGGGATGTTGACCCCCAGAAGGATTCAGTAAGTTCCCCCACCACTCACCGCCCCCCCCCCCCCCCTCCTTTGTCGCTCGTTTCTAGGTCAATCTAAGGATTTAAAATGCTGTTCTTCTTCTTCTTCTTAGTGTTTCTTCTTTATTTTGATATATGATCCTCAATTCAGATTATAACAATTGTTTATATATATATATATATATATATATATATATATATATATATATATATATATAGTATATATATGTGTGTGTGTGTGTGTGTGTGTGTGTGTGTGTGTGTGTGTGTGTGTGTAAGTTGTAGATAAATATAAGCAACAAAATGAATATATTAAGTTTTTTCATGTTCAGGATTAATATCGATACGTTGTAGTTTCTGTTAGGGTTAAAGCTATGTTTAGGTTTGTGACCGTGTGAGCTCCGATAATCCTGGAATATCTCTTTGATTTGTACCCTTTTGACAATTAATTAACCGTCTGGTATTCTTGATCTTTTTGTTTACCTGATAAGTCTCTTTCCAACTGTATTTCATTCGTTCCTTGACAATGTCTTAGTAAAGACAAAAGCGCTTGGATTTCTGCCTATCATTTTCCTGTGGTATTCGCATATATATATATATATATATATATGATTTAATTATTTATTTGTACGTGTGTGTACGTTTGTGTGTGTGTGCATGAGGAACCGCCCACGAGGATTAAAGAAAAGATTAGGAAGGATTGCCTGCAGAAAGAACAAATGTTCTTCAGCCAAATTCCGAACGGGATTAGAAAGGTTAATTTGGACCACAAGGAGTTGGTTCTGTTTTGTGAAGAAGAAGAAGAAGAAGAAACACCTCGAAAGGATTAAACAAAAGTCAAATACATCATATATACGTATATATATATATATATATATAATATATATATATATAATATATATATATATATATATATATATATATATATATATAAGATAGATATATAAAGATATATAGCAGCTTTCATATTTTTATATCCGCTCAATAAGATATACGTGCACGCGCATTAGTAAGAGAGAGAGAGAGAGAGAGAAAGAGGGAGGGGTTTGGGGGCTGGGGGGAAACGCCTGGGAAGGATTGAACCATCTTTTAAACGTGTTAAACTAAAAGTAATTGCTGTCTCAACTGCAGTAATTTTATGTAGGTCTGTTTTCATTATTATGATTTTCTCATGGTTGCTTTAACTGCTGAGCAATGCACTGAAGGTTTGCATGTCTAAAATAGGTAATTATGAAAGTAGATTTTATTTCAATTAAAAGATGCCTGATGCTGTAGTTAAACATTCGTTGTAAAACCCGTAGAGTTATTCAATTTTCAATTTTTATTTCAAGGCTGGATTCTGACTATTCCTCAGTACTACTTGAACAGGTCTACAAACATAAACAGACAACAGTTGCGGAACAACATTGCGAATCTTCAGTCTAAAAACTAAAGCCCGTTACTACGTTGATATAATTTGGGAGCCTTGACCGCCAAGTGGCCGAAGGTCTGAGAACTTGCACGCTTCCACTAGCTGACAGCTGTTGTGGGGAGTTTTAACTCAGCTATATTTTAAGCCCAACTACCAGTGTGGAAACACATTGATCATTTCTATAATGTTCACTGGTTCTAAGCACGCGAAAGTGCAATTGATTAACGCAAGAGAGGGAGACAGTAACAGGAAGCCTGTGCATAAAGCATAACACACACACACACACACACTCACACACACGCACTTGTATATGAGAGAGAGAGAGAACAATAACAGGAAGTCTGTACATAAAACATAACACACACACACACAAATGAGAGGTTATGAACGTGCGTCAGCAACATAACATATTCTCTCTCTCTCTCTCTCTCTCTCTCTCTCTCTCTCTCTCTCTCTCTCTCTCCTTCGTCCTCAATTTCGGTGGTTTTCCTCAAATGACGTGTAATTTAACATTTTTTTAAACAATTTATTTTCAACTCCCCCCTCCAAAACAATGACATTTTTTTATTTTATTGTTTGGAATGCAAAGAATAAAAATGATTATTTGACTAAGCGGGTGAGACTGAAGGAATAGACTTGAAGGTAAAAAAAAGCCGATAAGAATAGAATTACAGTAATGGTTTGTCGTTGATTGGCGATAAATACTGAAAACAAGTGGAAAAAAGCCAGATGATGAGGTTAAAGGTTACGTAGAATAGAATACAGAATTTAGGACACAAAGCCCTGAAAAAGAAATTTGACTGTGAAAAGGTTGGAAAGGTGTACCAGGAGGAGAACCTCAAAGCCTTAGCATTATGAAATGAATGTTAATAGAGGCTGGAAAGTACGATGGAAGAAAAAGAACACGAACGGAGGAACAGTAAAAGGAATGAAATCTGTGTTAGATCAGTGGGAATTGGAACTGTTTTATTTGTTTTATTTTTCTTATTTTTTTTTATTTAATAAAACGGAGGTTTGAGTGGGGATTAGAACTGTTTTTTATTCTCTTTTACCAAAGTGAAGTTTTGGATGGGAATTGGAAATTGCTTTTTATTAAGAAAATGAAGGTTTGGGTGGGAATTAGACATTTTTCCCTTAAAAAAATGAATATGAATGTTTGGGTGGGAATTAAATATTTTTTTCCATTAGAAAAAGAATGTTTGGGTGGGAATTAGACATTTTTTTCCTTAAGAAAATGTAGGTTTGGGTGGGAATTAGAACTAGTTTTTTGAAAGAAAATGAAGGTTTAGGTGGGGATTAGAACTATTTTTGTTTTACCAAAATGAAGTTTTGGGCGGGAATTGGAAATTTCTTTTTTTAAGAAAATAAAGGAATGGGTGGGAATTAGAACTGGGGTTTTCCACAAAAATGAATTTTTGGGTGGGGATTGGATTTTCTTTTTAAAGAAAATGAAATTTTGGGCGGGAATTTTAACTTATTTTCTAAGAAAATGAAGGTTTGAGTGGGAATTGGAACGTTTTTCTGATAAAATGGTTTGAGTGGGAATTGGAACTATTTTTTCCTAAAAAATATGAAGGTTTTGGGTGGGAATTGGAACTATGTTTTTTCCTTTAAAAAATTAAGGTTTTTGTGGGAATTGGAACTGGAATATAAAATTTATCCCAAGTGCTGCGTCTTATGAGGTCATTCAGCGCTGAAAACCACGCTGAAATTATTGCTATGAAAGGGTGGGTGGTAACATTTATTATCATTATTATTGTTAGGAAAATGAAACAGAAAGAAGAAATAATTTTATAAAAAATAAACGTATGAAAATCCAAGTGAATTATTAAGGTACTTGAAGCCTTTTGCGTGCTTCAAAATCAAGGGCTTCAAAATTATGTGCTTCAAAATTATGTGCTTCAAAATTATATGCTTCAAAATTATGTGCTTCAAAATTATATGCTTCAAAATTATGGGCTTCAAAATTATGTGCTTCAAAGTTATGTGCTTCAAAGTTATGTGGCCGTGAGTAAAGAGTATAAATCACGGATATTAATAAGTGTATATATATTTAATTCCTATAAATAAAAATATATTGATATGTGTAATTTATATATATATATAATATATATATATATATATATATATATATATATATATATATATATATATATATATATATATATATATATATATATATATATATATATATATATATATATATATATATATATATATATATATATATATATATATATATATATATATATACGTGATATAAATGTCTTTTTACTGTAAATAACAATAGTATAGTATGAAGATAAAAGGCCCATAAAATACTATTTGAACGATGCAACCACATATTTCGAGCACAGGAGGAAGCGCTCGAAATATATGGTTGCAACGTTAAAATAGTGTTTTATGGGCCTTTCATCTTGATATACTATATATATTATACGTTATATATATAATATAATATATATATATATATATATATATATAATATATATATGTATGTATATATATTATATATATATATATATAGATATAGTGAATATGTATGTATGCATTATTATGTATATTGTTTATTGTTTTATGCGGTTTATTCATGTACCCAGCGCCCCTTGGTCTGTTAGCACGTAGTGACTCAAACCAGGAAGGCAGGGAGCAGCTGTTAGCAATATCGCTTTTTGCTTTGCACAAAAATCAATACTGAGTAAAAATAGCAGGTCCTTGACACAGCTGTTGTCTGGTAAATTCTGTTATTTATTTGAACTAAATTTAAGTATTGGCGCTGCTCGACGTAACTAGGAAGTGTTTTTTATTTTTATTTGTATATAATTGTTGTTAAGCTGTAAAACGAGTGACCTCGACATTGGAGCGCGTGCTCTTGAAACATCTGCGGAGTTGGTAGAGAATAAAGAGTTGTTTTACGCCGCTGTTTAGCTTCGTGGATTAACCTAACCAATCAGAAGACAACAACTAAGTCTGAACGACGTGGCAGCTATTTTCCATTGCCTACGAACGATTCCTCACGTCACCTACTCTTTTGACCCCGTAGGGGGGATTGGTGCACTGTAGGCATTACTGAAGGTTCTTTGGAGCGCCCCCTCCTGAGGCCCCTAGCAACAAACCCCTTTCATTATTTTTACTGTACCTCCGCTCATATCCTTTATTTCATCTTACTTTCCTCCCTCTTCTAAGAATAATTGTTTCATGTGGTTTCTGCGAGGTTTTCCTCCTGTTACACCTTTCAAGCCGTTTTACTGTCACGGATAAGATGATTTTTTTTTTTTTTTTTATAAAATATGGAAAGTGAATGCGCATGAAGTTTATTACTCTTGCTTTGTGAAAAATTGTATACAGGTCGAATTCGAGGGTCATTTCTCTTGCGAGAGATCATTTCTCGGAGTCTTGTCCATCAGTCCATCGGGAATTTCCATACAAGGAACATTGACTGAATATGCTGTGGGCAAAGAGAGAGGAATGACTTGCTTGCGAATAGAGAAAGGGCTAAAAACAAAGAGGTCTTTGTGGGAAGCGGCTGAAATTCGACAAATTTTTAAACAATGTTAGTGTCAGTATGAGACATTATTTGTTTGTGTCCGAAAACAGCAATATTGTATATATTATATACGGAGGGGCATTATTTAAACTAGGTACTTTAATAACGAGGTTACGTTTGGGATATGAATATTCTTGGGAATACATTGACGATGAAAACTCTAAATATAAATTATGCGGTAGGTTACGGAAACATACTTTACAACATTATGTTATGGAATGTAACAAATTATTAGTTTCCTAACCCCAGAATAGATGAGGTAACAAATCAAGTAAGATATTTTCTGAAAATTGACGTTTGTTCCAAAATTGTAAAGAAATTTTCTGATTTATTTTGGAATAAGTAATCGTGAGCCATTTGCCTTTTCTATAGTATGATTTTCTATAACTTTTTTTTATACCTTTTCTTAACATTTTTCTTTTAATATAAAGTTTACTTTTGTCATATTTGTTTTGTATGACTTTAGCCTATTGTAATTTCGTTATATTATGTTATGAACATTTGATTTATATAAAATTTGCATTATAGTTTGGCATTTGCTTTTGTATAAATTTGGGTTTTATAATAAAATGAACTAAAGATAAAAAAGTAACGAAAAGTAAATATTTTACATGAGAAGAATTTTATATAATATTCTTCTCATTTCAAATGTTTGCTTTTCGTTACTTTTTTATTTTTATTCATTTATTTGTTTATTATTTTTTTCCCTGGAATCTTTTGAAATTTGATGTATATCAATAAACTTTTTGACTTTGAATTTGAATTACTTGCTTGCTCGTCAACTTACGTTTACAATAATTACCCTCTCTCTCTCTCTCTCTCTCTCTCTCTCTCTCTCTCTCTCTCTCC
Organism: Macrobrachium nipponense; assembly: GCF_015104395.2. Lineage (NCBI taxonomy): Eukaryota > Metazoa > Arthropoda > Malacostraca > Decapoda > Palaemonidae > Macrobrachium > Macrobrachium nipponense. The sequence continues at coordinate 63,410,978 of NC_061097.1, read as the reverse complement.
TCTCTCCTCTCCTTCTCTCCTCTCTCTCTCTCTCTCTGTTCGCTTGCTTTCGTTACATATTATAGTATTCCTGGGCTTTTAAACAAACGTTCGACATCCTAGTAGCTAAAGCTAAAAGAGAGAGAGAGAGAGAGAGAGAGAGAGAGAGAGAGAGAGAGAGAGAGAGAGAGAGAGAGAGAGAGAAATTCCTTCTAAAACTGAATGGCCTCCATGATGGGAATCAGGAAATTATGTAAGGAATGGAAGAAAGAGAGAGAGAGAGAGAGAGAGAGAGAGAGAGAGAGAGAGAGAGAGAGAGAGAGAGAAATTCCTCTAAAACGATGGCCTCCATGATGGGAATCAGGAAATTATGAAGGGATGGAGAGAGAGAGAGAGAGAGAGAGAGAGAGAGAGAGAGAGAGAGAGATTTAGGTTGAACTTAAGGTAGCTTAGACATTGTTTTTTATTTGTTCTGACTGAATTGCGCCTTCCATTCTTCTACAAAATATGAGCGCTATTTACACGACAGTGTCTATGTTTGTCATTTTCTCTTGCCGGATTTCCTTTACAGATTAATATCAACCCACAAAATACATTATTAAGTACTAAATATATTTACCTCACTAGGAACAAATCCTCAAGAAAATCTAAATCTCATAAGCAGAGATTCGCAAATCTCTCTTTCCCTATGAAGTGATCTGTCGCCAGAAGAGCTGACCTGCTCTCACACAAGCTCTTGGGCCGAATAGGTAGACGATTCATTTCAAAGACACTACATCTGTTTCTACGACAACTCTGTTAAGACAATTTCAAAACTAGATATAATTCAGTTCAATTTTTATGGCGTTATCTGGTTTTGCATTCCGTAATTTCCTTTGCTGATTCGTGGAGATGTTGTGACAGACTTCAAGGGGAATTTTTGAGATGAATTTGAACTCTGGGGTAACCTAGTGGGTCCGTTCTAGGTAAAAAAAAAAAATTTTTAAAAAAAAAAAAAAAAAAACCAAAAAAAAAAAAAAAAAAAAAAAATAAAAACTCATCATCAGACACAGACGCATGAAACATGTCCTTTGTCATCTCTAAAGTAGCTACGATGACCAATTCCATTTTAACGTCACTTTGTCCCATCTTCATCTAAATAACAATGATGATAATAAATGGTATTAAATAGTTGGATTTTTTCGTTCAACAACAAACTGTAAGTCTCTGTAAACTTTTTTATTGATTTATTCAGGGGATTAAAGCGAACGAATTCATCAGTACAAAAGCAACGGAAAAGAGTCCTTATTGCGCCTTTCAACTTGCACACTTGTTGCTAACCCCCCCTAGCATTATAATCTACCCCAATGGGGTTAATTTAACCCCCAAATCTGCCACGAGTTCCTCAAACACAAAGCAAAACAGTGATATCGCAGGTGTTACCGACAATTAACTTTGGCGCCGCATTTTGATGACGCCAGGCATCAAAAACGTGACGAAGAGGAGAAATGTATTCAACAACTTACTTCCAGTTCCTCGCTTCGAAAACAAATGCCTGACTGACACCTTCTCAGCAATATGTGTTTACTAATTCATTTTTTTCTCTTTTCATAAGTGACATCTCTTATTTCTGTATTTCCCTCGACCTCCTGTTTCTTCTTCCTAATGAACACCGTAATATTCTTTGGAAGCCTGAATTACAAGTCAGTGGCCCCTGTGGTGGGCTTGTTCCATACGAATAGGGTCCATCTTCTGAATAATAATAATAATAATAATATAATAATAATAATAATAATAATAATAATAATAATAATAATAATAATAATAATAATAATAATAATTAATAATAAAAGATCCAACGGTACATGAACAGGTAATAAGGGATACCAACAGAACAAACTATTCGGACCAACCAGAAAAGACTATACAGCCAACTAAGAGGGGAAGACAACCACCCAGAAATTCCTGAAGCCGGACCAAGTAAGAGACTCTGGGAAAACATATGGAGCAATCCGGTATCACACAACAAACATGCAACATGGCTCCAGGAAGTCAAGGAAGAAGAAACAGGGAGAATAAAACAAAGATTCACAGATCATTCAGACAGACACAGTCAGAACACCAACTAAAGAAAATGCCAAACTGGAAAGCCCCAGGGCCCGATGAAGTCCATGGATACTGGCTCAAACAAAAAAACTTCAAGGCCCTACACCCACGAATAGCAGAACAACTCCAGCATTGTGATCTCAAATCACCAAGCACCCAAATGGATGACCACAGGAAGAACATCCTTAGTACAAAAAGACAAGAGTAAGGGAAATATAGCCAGTAACTACAGGCCTATCACCTGCCTACCAATAATGTGGAAGTTTACTAACAGGTATCATCAGTGAAAGGCTATACAACTACCTAAGGAAGGAGACAAACACCATCCCCCACCAACAGAAAGGCTGCAGAAGGAAGTGTAGGGGCACAAAAGACCAGCTCCTGATAGACAAAATGGTAATGAAGAACAGTAGGAGAAGGAAAACCAACCTAAGCATGGCATGGATAGACTATAAGAAAGCCTTCGACATGATACCACACACATGGCTAATAGAATGCCTGAAAATATATGGGGCAGAGGAAAATACCATCAGCTTCCTCAAAAATACAATGCGCAACTGGAATACATACTTACAAGCTCTGGAATAAGACTAGCAGAGGTTAATATCAGGAGAGGGATCTTCCAGGGCGACTCACTGTCCCCACTACTCTTCGTATAGCCATGATTCCCATGACAAAAAGTACTACAGAAGATGGATGCCGGGTACCAACTCAAGAAAAGATGTAACAAAATCAACCATCTGATGTTCATGGACGACATCAAGCTGTATGGTAAGAGCATCAAGGAAATAGATACCTTAATCCAGACTGGTAAGGATTGTATCTGGGGACATCAGGATGGAGTTTGGAATAGAAAAATGCGCCTTAGTCAACATACAAAAAGGCAAAGTAACAAGAACTGAAGGGATAAAGCTACCAGATGGGAGCAACATCAAACACATAGATGAGACAGGATACAATACCTGGAATAATGGAAGGAGGAGATATAAAAACACCAAGAGATGAAGGACACGCATCAGGAAAGAATATAATGCAGAGACTCAAGGCGATACTCAAGTCAAAACTCAACGCCGGAAATATGATAAAAGCCATAAACACATGGGCAGTGCAGTAATCAGATACAGCGCAGGAATAGTCGAATGGACGAAGGCAGAACTCCGCAGCATAGATCAGAAAACCAGGAAACAAATGACAATACACAAAGCACTACACCCAAGAGCAAATACGGACAGACTATAATAACACGAAAGGAAGGAGGGAGAGGACTACTAAGTATAGAGGACTGCGTCAACATCGAAAACAGAGCACTGGTGCAATATCTGAAAACCAGTGAAGACGAGTGGCTAAGAGTGCATGGGAAGAAAGGACTAATAAAAGTAGATGAAGACCAGAATATCAGAGACAGGAGAAAGAAACAGAAAGACGAGGGACTGGGCACAACAAACCAATGCACGGACAATACATGAGACAGACTAAAGAACTAGCCAGCGATGACAATTGGCAATGGCTACAGAGGGGAGAGCTAAAGAAGGAAACTGAAGGAATGATAACAGCGGCACAAGATCAGGCCCTAAGAACCAGATATGTTCAAAGTACGATAGACGGAAATAACATCTCTCCCCATATGTAGGAAGTGCAATACGAAAAATGAAACCATAAACCACATAGCAAGTGAATGCCCGGCACTTGCACAGAACCAGTACAAAAAGAGGCATGATTCAGTGGCAAAAGCCCTCCACCCCTGGAGCCTGTGCAAGAAACATCAGCTACCTTGCAGTAATAAGTGGTACGAGCACCAACCTGAGGGAGTGATAGAAAACGATCAGGCCAAAGATCCTCTGGGGACTATGGTATCAGAACGGATAGGGTGATACGTGCAAACAGACCAGACGTGACGTTGATTGACAAAGTCAAGAAGAAAGTATCACTCATTGATGTCGCAATACCATGGGACACCAGAGTTGAAGAGAAAGAGAGGGAAAAAATGGATAAGTATCAAGATCTGAAAATAGAAATAAGAAGGATATGGGATATGCCAGTGGAAATCGTACCCTAATCTATAGGAGCACTAGGCACAATCCCAAGATCCCTGAAAAGGAATCTAGAAAAACTAGAGGCTGAAGTAGCTCCAGGACTCATGCAGAAGATGTGATCCTAGAAACGGCACACATAGTAAGAAGAGCGATGGACTCCTAAGGAGCAGGATGCAACCCGGAACCCCACACTATAAATACCACCCAGTCGAATTGGAGGACTGTGATAGAGCAAAAAAAAAAAAAAATAATAATAATAATAATAAACTAATAATAATAATAATAATAATACAAGTTTTCAGTCAATATTTTTCCAAAAAAGGCATCCTTCTCTTGATGTTAGAACCCATTTCATGGACATCAATGTCCTGTGGGAGATCAGAGGAGGAATCTCGTGTATCGTTTTAAAGACTCGTATTCGAAGTCTTATATCAATTTAAGCAAATGATCTCTTTTACGTTGTAGATAACACCATTCCATGATGATAAGACATTTTGAAATACAGGGCTGGTTTTAGTTCTGGTGTAGTTAGTTATTAGGGTGAAATATTTCTCAAAAGGTTTTGTTGAAACCTACTGGATTCATTCAGTACCTTCCCTCTGTTTCCATTTTCTATTCCTTCGTCTAAACACCTTCAAAGAGTCAGTTAGAAGTATAAGATTTTTTTTTTTTATGGAAGTTTTAATTCTAAGTGTACAAGATATTTTTGAGGATATTCTAAAAACTCAAGATAGTATTTTACTATTTCTTTAACGTTATGAAGTCGCATTTGCATTTATCAGCATAAGGACTGGTACGAAATTCTGACTGAACCGACTTTAAAGTTACCACGAAATAATTCTGTTGGTTATAACCGTTTCAACATGAGGAATAAAACAAAGCCTGTCTAGGATAGAGCCATTTGCTGATCGCTTCAAGGCCAAAGGTGCACACGCAGAAAAATGCAATTATGAACACAAACCCCTCCCCCACAAATGACCCCCTTCCCCACACCGACTAAATTACTCGTCGGCGGCGGTCCACGTGACTTCACCAGGGGCACAATTGTGACTGAACTCCGAAGGTCACCCCTCGTGGTGCAGAAGAGCTACAAAAACCACAGCAGAGGCACATCGTCGTCAGTCGAGACTGATTCCTCTTTCCCGAAGAGCCGAAGAACAGCTCCCCTGAGTCCAGAAAGGATCAGTCCAGCCGTTTCCTTCTTCTTTCTTTTCCTCTTCTTCTCCGTCGCTCCAACGATGGAGATCTCTGGCGTCTGTCTGGTCTTGGCGACCCTGCTAGCTTCTGCCTTCGTCTGTCAGGTAGTATTTTTTATTTTTCTGTTTTTATTGTCTGTCTGTCAGTTTCAGTAAAGAACTTCACGTTCTTATGTACCGTCCAGTTCTGTAGCCAGACAAATCGAATAAGAGTTTATTTTAAACTGTTTCAGTTTGAAAGATGTTTACTTTTCTTTGAAAACGGGTCAAAAAATTGAAACGTTTGTGAAACGTTCTCAAGATTAGAATTGATACCTCGAAGGTTTTGACAAAGAGAGAGAGAGAGAGAGAGAGAGAGAGAGAGAGAGAGAGAGAGAGCTGTTTCCTTAATCCAATATTTCATTCTTGTCTCTCGTACTCTGAGGCGAAGGGAAATTTACTACTGACCCATTTCCTCTTTAAACTTAAACTGAGTCAAAAAAAGTTCGGCTGGCGTAATAAAGTGTTGACAAAAAATGATTGACTCAAAAAATATATAAAAAAAAAATCGCATCGGTCTTTTTCTGATAAGAAATTTTGAGTATTTCTGAAACTGATATTTTGAACTGAATTGTTGTTAAAATGTCAGAAAAGAAAGAGAAAGAGAGAAATAAGTTGGTGAGAAACGTTCCATCTCCTCTCAAAGTTTTAGTTTTCAGTCTTGATAAAATTGACAACTTAATTAACTTTTTTTTTTCATTTTTACTTATTGGCTGGAAAAACGTCAACGCTTTAACTTGTATTCACCATACTGATGGTCTCAATTGTCCTGATAATATCTACATATAGTAAGGCCATTATTTACAGCTTGACAGTGGTGGATTTTCATATTATTATCATTTTATTCAAAGTCCATTTTGTTGAATGTCAAAAATAATGTCAAATTCACAGAATTAATTGAGTAGCTGTCTAAATCAATTGTGTAACTGTGTAAAATAATTGAGTAACTGGCTAAAATAACTAAACAGTCAGTGTTGAACACAGGGACAAAAATAAAAATCTGACTCTAAACACATATAATTATATCGGTATGGATTCTCTTCTCTCTCTCTCATCTCGCTCTCTCTCTCTCTCTCTCTCTCTCTTTTAATTATACTAATATCTTTTTAAATGGCAACCGGTAACTTCGTATAGATTTATCAATTTTTATTTGAGTTTCATAAAAAAAAACCACTGAGAATATAATTTCATCATATACTGTTTACATATTTACTGGCTTATTTTTCACTGTCTATTTAGCTTGCGACAGTAAAAGTTTGAATATCATGTGAGGCTAATGTTTCTTTTTGTTTTGTATTCCAGGGTCAAGGTACGTAACTCTGTCGTCTCTAAGGACGTCAGTACAACTCGCACGCAGACAGAACTGTAAGTCGAACCATGTTAACTTCCCAGTCTTTTCTCGGGATTGTCCCTCTTTGCCCACAAGAAACCTTCGTTTGAGATAGATACCCCTTTATCTATGTTATCTGATAGTGCTTGAAATGAGCTAG
>NC_061097.1:63396222-63401222 GCF_015104395.2 Macrobrachium nipponense | reverse complement strand
GATGACCTAATGAAATGGAGGGGAGGTATGACGAGAGAGAGAGAGAGAGAGAGAGAGAGAGAGAGAGAAGAGAGGGGGGGGAGGGGGGAGGGGTAAGGAGCTGGTTGGGTTATAAAAATAGAGAGAGAGAGAGAGAGATTAGAGAGAAGAGAGAGGAGAGAGAGGGGGGGAGGGGTAGGTAAAGAAGCTTGTTGGGTATGAGAAGAGAGAGAGAGAGAGAGAGAGAGAAGAGGGGAGAGAGAGGAGAGAGAGAGAGATGAGGGGAGGGAGGGAGGAGAGAAAGTATTGCCAACTACCAGTTGTCTTCCGCTCTGGCCATTCGCTACCAAAATGAATATATATATATATATATATATATATATATATATATATTTTATATTCATTTTGGTATATATATACACTTAACTGGCTTTATATCTATTAACATCGAGACATGATAAATGTGAGAACCTTCACAAATGTTCTTTTTCCTCTCACCTTGGGATGTTGGGGGTGTCTTATCAAATATATACTCAACCCTCCCCAAGTTTCAATATTCAGGAATCAACACGCATACTCACAGTCGACGCATTAATGGATATTGATTGGATTTAGGTAATGGCCTCAACTCAGGATCTTATTTTCAGTCACTCATTCCCGGAATGAAATCCACGAAATATGACAGAGATTCAGAGAGGGACACTTTGACACTGTCGCACTTTTTAAACTGATTTCGAAATTGGGGTCGTGCTATATGGAAACTCCCTCTCTGTCCCATATTGACATGGCTCCGTGTAGTGCTCATATTCTCAACACTTCACTTGATGCCATGAAACAGTTAAAGGAGAACTGCTACTGTTAAATGATATCATTCTCAGGATGTGCAACAAGTTACGAATGTGCCAGCGCAGGAGGTACTTGCGTGGACTCCGGGAGTTGCAACGACATTAGCGTAAACTGGCTCTGCGGCTCTTCATCTTGCATCTGCTGTATCCCTGGTGAGTGACTTCCCTTAATCAACGCTTCAAGTCATTAAAAGTTTGAAAAATTGGTCTTTCTAGTTCAAAAATCGCTGATAACTTCGTTGGACCAGAAAGGCTTGTTTCTTCTTTCATCGTTTTTGGTACAATTGCAAATGATTGTTTGAAGCAGACTAAAATACTGTATGCAATGAACATACACTGCCTTGTGCTTATTAAAACTGTAATCCTTTTCTCAAAACGACACACTATATATATATATATATACATATATATAATATTATAATATATATATATAGATATATATATATATAATATATATATATATATATATGTGTGTGTGTGTGTGTGTGTGTGTGTGTGTGTGTGTGTGTGTATTCGTGTATTCATGTACTTTTATGTATGTGTATATAATGCCCATACACATCCTGAATTCCTCTTTTGGATGATGCTTGGCTCATCTAGTATCCCTTCAACTTTTCAGATGATGGTGCTTGTTACCGTACTTGGGAGTGTGAGCATTACTTAGGAGTATGCATAGATCTTTCAGAAATATCGAAGTGCCCTGGTTTTCACGAGCCTTATGGCTGCTTTGGAACCAACTGTACCTGTTGCTACTTTGGTGAGTAAATCTCTAATCGTCATCGTAGACCCTAGAATTTGTAATGGATAATCTTTCATTTCCTTCTTTCAATGCAAATTTCAAACTCGCATCGGGATCGAACCCAGGTTTCAAGGGAAAGGCGGTGGAAGCAGTTGCGAGTGAAATGCCATCAGTGATGGGTCGGGAAGCTGGGTACAACTCGCCAAAAGATGTCAACATTTACTATAGTAGATTCACATCAACCGTGCATTTGATGTCAGTCAGTCCCTTACGACACTCCTGATTGGCTACTGATAAGCCAGTCACAGGGCTGGAAACTCTCAGCCTCTCTCGAGAAATCACATGAGTAAGATCTATGTTCCACCTCTCCTGAGGTATACGTCTTTCAGGAGAGGTGAAACATACATCCTGCCTATGTAAACTCTCTCGAGAGACTGAGAGTTTCCAGCCCTGTGACTGGCTTATCAACAGCCAATCAGGAGCGTCGTAAGGGGCTGGCCTAGACATCAAATGGACGGTTGATATGAATCTACTATAGTATGTATGTATCTTGGAGCACTTATAATTTGTAGTCTTGAATTCTTGGACGATAAATTTAAAATTATTGACAAAATAGGAGAATCATCATGTTATCCTTCATATTTTTCGGAGTCCAATCCAATCAGAGTTAATACAGAACTTGAAAATATTCTCTGTCTACCTTTTCACCCCAATTTCATATCTGCAATACCAATGCTAAGAATGATTGATATCAGTTTAGTATTTAAGTATAACAATACTTTAAAATACGTTCCCAACTCAAATATCCTCTTTCAAGAGTCCCAATAGATCATTGGCTTCAGCCAGGCCATGCCATTCACTGGGATCATTCTTCTATAATCTGCAGGGCCAACGTCTACCAGAAGAGAAATCTTCTGGAAACTGCGTTCATTGAAGCCACGGGCACCAGGAATTTTAATCTCCTGCCCGGCTTATCTCTGGATCCTCTTTCCCTGTCCTCTCTGTTTGGAGAATATCCCGCCCGAATCACCACTGTTCAACTTTGTATATAAAGCTCCGTAAACTATATGTTTTTGCTCAGCGTGAAGTTCCTCGTTGGACGAGTGGTTTTCGCGCTCGGCTACCAATCCGGTGGTCCTAAGTTCGATTCCCGGCTCGGCCAACGTGGAATCAGAGGAATTGACTTCTGGTGATAAAAATTAATTTTTCGATATAATGTGGTTCGGATTCCACAATAAGTTGTAGGTCCCGTTGCTAGGTGACGAACTGGTTCCTAGCCACGTCAAAATATCCAATCCTTCGGGCCAGCCCTTAATAGGAGAGCTGTTAATCAGCTCAGTGGTCTGGTAAAACTAAGGTATACTTAAGGTTTACTCAGCGTGAACTTGACAATGAAGAATAAACTATGAAAGTAGTTGTTCTAGGTCCGTTTTCACTCGCTTTCTCACGTGGATTTTTCTCTAATGCAATACCAACCACAGGGTGCTTATATTCAATCTGAATAGGGAGACAGTTAAATTTTTATATAAATTAAATATATTAGTTTATAAAGAGTAAATTTAGTTATGATAGGTATTTGATGAAAAATCTCCTTAAAGAAAAAATTAACTTATTTTTACAGATAAGTACCTCAACTGTGCGTTTAAAGTTTATGAAAAATAGATAGGAATTGTTATGATGTGTATGGTTTATTTTTATATGTTTGCTTTTGTAAATTTGTGTACATAAATTACATATATAGCATATGTATTTATTTGTAAAATGTACTTTATATGATTTTTAAATAAAAGAAAAACTGTGGAAGTATGAAGTGGATTATTCACGAGATATCTGAAACAGCAGCACTGCTCAAACTGTTCCTTTCCTTCTATGACCAAAGGTTGCCCTACAACGTATGACTGTTCAGCTGTTGGAGGACACTGCTTCCGAACAGACGGTCCATACGTGTGTGGGGGAGAAGTCCTGGACTTATGCGCCTTTGATGGGTGTAAATGCTGTGTGGATCCTCAGTGCCCCAGTCACTCGGATGAAGAAGGTGGCGACGGCGGCAGCCACGAAGACAGCCATGAAGATGACGGTAACTGTCATGGAAGCAATGACATTTACGGTCACCATTCAGGTCTCTATCGCTATTATGGTTATAGTCTGGCTTCAGGACCAGGAGGAGCAAGTCCACCCGATTATGAAGGAGAAGGTCCTATCCAAGACCCTGCTGCTCTTCCTAACGATCCAATGGGAAGTCCTATCCAAGACGCAATGGCAATTCATGTCCCAGGCGGTGCTTTTCCTTTCACGGCACAAAAAGCTCCTGCTCGAAGGTTTAATTTTGTTCGTTTCAAGACTAACGGTTAGTAAAAAAGATTCTTATTTCTTTTATGCTTATTATGAGGAGAACCTCTGCGATTTAAAAGAGATGATTTTTTTTCCCACGCCCTTAAATACTCTTAGCTCTTCATCAGTGACTGCATAGCTTTCTATTTTTCATACTCTCTTCATCTTGACATGACTTCAAATTTTCTCCTTGTTAAGTTGCTGTGCATGGTTGGAAGCTGAAATCCACTCGGTGGTCGATTGTTCAGTCCTAGACATCTATCTTTGTGTTAATCATTACTGTTATCATTCGGAACCTTATAAAAAAGGGGAAAATGGGGTTAAGGGAATGATTGTGCATATTGTGAACTTAAGAAAACAAAGGTGACGATTTTAACTCTTCAAACTAATACCTTAGTGCTTTTCTTTTTCGTCAAAGCAAAAATATTGAAATCCACGCATTTAGGATGCCCTCGTGGATCATTATCATTTACGTATGAAGCAGGAAGTTGGTTTTGTTATTATTATCATTTCTTTTAGTCTCTCTTTTTGACTGATTTTGATCAGACTTGATAGGTAAATATCATCGCCTGCTCATAAAATGAAAATCCCTCTAAGAGCATAATGATGAATGTTGCGTATTTCTAGGAATACACCCCAATGTTTCTTGTTTCAGAAGTCATGATTTTGATACCTATGATCTCATCTTTTCCAGGAGACGCCCAAGGAGCTCCACAACCAGATCCAAAGGCAGAAGGCTAACCATTGCAACCAGAGGAAAGAAAGTGGCGTTGTCTCCCACTAGAGGTGTAGAGCTGTTCTAAGAAGACTAAGATTGACATTCATTAACAATCATAACTTGATATTCATAAACTGTAAACTCTTGTGATTCCTTAAGATATGTTTTCTGAAAGATTAAAATGTAATTCATTCTGCAATTAAATAGCAAGCATTGTACCTCCTTATGATTCCATTCCTGTTCTTATGTTACTCGTTATACATAACTTGGTGTTGCTGTCTATACAGTAGACTATGAAGGAGACATCAGTTGACCACTGAAGCCACAGAAAGAACTGGGTAATTTCTTTGTGTACCCAATGCAGATTCAAGAGCTCTCCCAACTGAAA
>NC_061097.1:63378722-63393722 GCF_015104395.2 Macrobrachium nipponense | reverse complement strand
ATCACGAGCAAGAGGACAGAGAGACTCTTGGAGAACACACTCAGGCAAATTCTGGTCACATTCCTGAGAAACCACGACAGCATTTTCCCTGCGTCCCTCCCCAGAGCCGACAGTTCAATCACTAGCTGGAAGTACCATCGAAAGGTGAACCATTTGGACGCTGATGCATATTCTTCTTGAGCCTGGAACTGTCTCCGTTCATCCAGTGGCGACAGTGGTACTGGAGCTCTTGACACTGCAGACGAAGATGAGGAAACAGTCGATCGAGGTTTAGCCTGAGTATCTTCAGTGCTACGACGCCAGGGCAGGTCTGTTTCGTCGTCATCCTCTTGTTTAGTCAGTAATCCTGAATCATATTTAGCTGGAGCTCGGCCAGTGCTAGGATGCCAGGGCAGGTCTGTTTTGTCATCATCCTCTTGTTTAGTCAGTAATCCTGAGTCAGATTTATCTGGAGCTCGGCCAGTGCTAGGACGCCAGGGCAGGTCTGTTTCGTCGTCATCTCTTCGTCCTAGTCAGTATCCTGGAGTCAGATTATCTGATCTGACTCGGCCAGTGCTAGGACGCCAGGGCAGGTCTGTTTCGTCATCATCCTCTTGTTTAGTCAGTAATCCTGAGTCAGATTTATCTGGAGCTCGGCCAGTGCTAGGACGCCAGGGCAGGTCTGTTTCGTCATCATCCTCTTGTTTAGTCAGTAATCCTGAAAGTGGTTTATCTGGAGCCGGGCCAGTGCTAGGACCCGAAGCCAGGTCTAATATGATCGTTGTTACTGAGTCAGCTTTAGCTGGAGCAGGGCCAGTTCTGGGACGCCTGGACAAGTTTGTTTTGGTGTCTTTCTGGTGCACACTAGGCGCCATTGGCCCTGGCTCTTTGGGTGGAAATGCCTTCTTTGAACTCTTCGGATCAATGAAACGGTACCTGCCGCAGGTGCATTTGCCATGCCACTTCCCATACCTCAGTTGGTTCATACAAGAGGAACACAAATTGGCCTGAGTGTTTCTGGCGATAAAGACTGCTTTGCTCTCCTTGTCCAGTTCCTTCTGTGGGTAGATCACATATCTTGGAGACTTCATCTTCAGTGAAGATTCAAGATACGATGTCTTGTGGATCAGCAGGCAATGTCTCTCATATATATGGATGACCTGCACCTCCAAAGCAGCAAATTTATGGCAATTTTTCTTCTTCATTTTTAATCGTGTAAATCAGAAGGGAAATTCCGGAAACGGTAGGAACTTTGAAACTTTCGGGATAAAGATCTTCGGCCTCTAAGTTCCCGGAAATCCAATAAAAAACAGAGGTTTGAAGGATTCTGTTTCTTACAATTTCAGGGATCATGATATTCTGAAGCAATGATTGTCTTCGTAGTCGAGACGGCTTTGTCGTCTAAAGCTTTACCAGTACTGGAACGCTTTCACTAATACGAACAAGGATACATGGTTGAATTTAGACTTTTGACTAAACAACGTGTGTGCTTTTCTCCGTTTTGTAAGAGTTACGCTCACGCTCACCTTAGTGTATTTATATATAGGATTCCAAGCGCTTTCGTCTTTACTAAGACATTGTCAAGGAGCGTTCCTTGACAATGTCTTAGTAAAGACGAAAGCGCTTGGATTTCTGCCTATCATTTTACTGTGGTATTTGCTTGCTTAATGAAGTCTCGTGCATATATATACATACACATATATATCATATATATTATATATATATATATTTATATAAATATATATCTATATATATTATATATGTATATATATATATATAATATATACATTTTAATACATATATATATATATATAGATATATATATATATATATTATAATATCTTATATATATGATATATATAGTATATTCGTATTATATTATACTATATTTCTACATTTAATCTACATATACATTATATACTATATATATATATAATATAAATATAATATCGATAATATATATATATATGTTATATATACATATATTATCTGTATGATAGAATCTATATCTATATATATATATCTATATTATCTGTATATATATATATATATATATATATATATATATATATATTATACGACATCTCTATATATTACATGTATATATACATATATATATACATATATATATATTATATATATATATATATATATATAATATATATAATATATATTAGTATAATATATATATATATATATACGTACATATATTATATATATATATATATATAAATACTAGATATAATAAAAAAATATATATATATATATATATATATATATATATATATATATATATATATATATATAGTTTTTATTACTGGAATACATTGGAAAAGCTAGCACAGGGAGTTCAACGCTGCTTAGCGTTGAGTTGTTTTGTGAGAGAGAGAGAGAGAGAGAGAGAGAGAGAGAGAGAGAGAGGAGGTTCCACAAACGCTTCTTTTCTCGAAATCACCAACATATAGCAAATTGTAAAAATGGAGAATCAACATCAATAATGAGTGCATGCTTTGATTTAACACTCAGCCTAGGGAACCCATACTTATCTCATTATATCATCGATTCTGCCTTACATCAGCATTAGTACTCTGTTCCAGTTGCTCTTTTGCTACTTGGTCTGGATTCCCATCGCGTTGTCAACCCAGGATACTGGATAGGTGCCCAGTTACATTGTTTTGAAAAGAAATAGCTTACATATAATACTGTTTGTTCAGATCTTAGATGTTCTTGATTAATAATAATACTGTGATCTAAGTGAAGTTCTTGAACACTTATGCAATGAATAAGATACATTGGTACCGTACCATTAGTCTTGTGTCTTATTTTGACTTCTGTCATTACCGTCACAAAAGAGACAGTCTATCTAATTTGTATCGAGAACTCTGGATACATAAAATGTTCTGTTATGATGGAAAAATATCTTGAGACAGAATTTCCAGATCACTTCTGTTATGTAACTGGACTGGTTTCAGTTGGGAGAGCTCTTGAATCTGCATTGGGTGCACAAAGAAAATTACCCAGTTCTTTCTATGGCTTCAGTGATCAACTGATGTCTCCTTCATAGTCTCCTGTATAGACAGCAACACCAAGTTATGTATAACGAGTAACATAAGAACAGGAATGGAATCATAAGGAGGTACAATGCTTGCTATTTAATTGCAGAATGAATTACATTTTAATCTTTCAGAAAACATATCTTAAGGAATCACAAGAGTTTACAGTTTATGAATATCAAGTTATGATTGTTAATGAATGTCAGTCTTAGTCTTCTTAGAGCAGCCTTGCACCTCTAGTGGGAGACAACGCCACTTTCTTTCCTCTGGTTGCAACGGTTAGCCTGCTGCATGTGGATTCGCTTTTGGAGCTCCTGAAAAAGATGAGATCATAGGTATCAAAATCATGACTTCTGAAACAAGAATCATTGGGATAGTATTCCTAGAAATACGCAACATTCATTACGATGCTACTTGGACTAACCTCTTAGAGGGATTTTCATTTTATGAGCAGGCGATGACATTTACCTATCAAGTCTGCTCAAAATCACTCAAGAAGAGGGACTAAAAGGAATGATGATGATAACAAAACTAGTTTTCTGCCTCATACGCAAATGATAATGATCCAAGAGGGCATCTTAAATGCGTGGTTTTCAATATTTTTGCTTTGACAAAAAAAGAAAAGCACTAAGGTATTAGTTTGAGGAGTTAAAATCGTCACCTTTGTTTTCTTAAGTTCACAATATGCACAATCATTCCCTTGACCCCATTTTCCCTTTTATATAAGGTTCCGAATGATAACAGTAATGATTAACACAAAGATAGATGTCAAGATGGAGAGAGTATGAGAAATAGAAAGCTATGCAGGACTGATAGAGTTTAGCGTATTTAATGGTATGGCAAAAAATCTCTTTTAAATCACAATCACAGAGGTTCTTCTCATAATAAGCATAAAAGAAATAAGAATCTTTCTTACCATTACCGTTACCGTTGGGTTTACCAACAGCAGGGGCTACAGCTGGGGCTACAGCAGGACTGTTTACTGTGTTGTTAGCAACAGCAGGTGCTACAGTAGTTATTGTGTTGTTACCAGCAGCAGGGGCTACAGTAGGACTGTTTACTGTGCTGTTAGCAACAGCAGGCGCTACAGCAGTACTGTTTATTGTGTTGTTACCAGTAGCAGGGACTACAGCAGGGGCTACAGCAGGACTGTGTACTGTGCTGTTAGCAACAGCAGGGGCTACAGTAGGACTGTTTTCTGTGCTGTTAGCAACAGCAGGCGCTACAGCAGTACTGTTTATTGTGTTGTTACCAGTAGCAGGGGCTACAGCAGGGGCTACAGCAGGACTGTGTACTGTGCTGTTAGCAACAGCAGGGGCCACCGCAGGACTGTTTACTGTGCTGTTAGCAACAGCAGGGGCTACAGCAGGACTGTGTACTGTGCTGTTAGCAACAGCAGGGGCTACAGTAGGACTGTTTTCTGTGCTGTTAGCAACCGCAGGTGCTACAGCATTACTGTTTATTGTGTTGTTACCAGTAGAAGGGGCTACAGCAGGACTTTTTACTGTGTTGCTTGCAACAGCAGGGGCTTGAGCATCACTTCCTCCTCCTTGGCCATTTCCCTGGCCGTTACCCTTACTGTTTCCCTGACCGTTACCCTGACCATTTCCCTGACCGTTACCCTGACCATTATTCTGACCATTACCCTGACCATTACCCTGGCCGTTACCCTGACCGTTATCTTGACCGTTACCCTGGCCATTCCCCTGGCCATTACCCTGTCCGTTACCCTGACCATTACCCTGACCGTTACCCTGACCATTACCCTGGCCGTTACCCTGACCGTTATCCTGACCGTTACCCTGACCGTTACCCTGGCCGTTACCCTGACCATTTCCCTGACCGTTACCCTGACCGTTACCCTGGCCATTACCCTCGCCGTTACCCTGACCATTACCCTGACCGTTACCCTGGCCATTACCCTCGCCGTTACCCTGACCATTACCCTGACCGTTACCCTCGCCACTACCCTCGTCACTACCATGACCGTTACCATGGCCATTACCTTGACCGTTACCATGGCCATTACCATGACCATTACCATGGCCGTTACCATGACCGTAACCATGGCCGTTATTTTCATGGCTGCCTTCATAGCTTCCTTCGTAGCTGCCTTCATTGCTTCCTTCGTAGCTGCCTTCATTGCTTCCGTAATGGTAATCCCAGTGACCATGACCGTGATGGTGATGGTGATGGTGATGGTGATGGTGACCATGATGGTGACCGTCACAGTGACCATCATCAGGGCAGTGAGGATTCACACAGCAATGACAGAGGTCATCGATGCATAAGTCCAGGACCTCTCCGCCACACACGTGGGGACCATCTCTTCGGAAGCAGTAGCCTCCAGCAAATGCGCATTCGTACGTTGTTAAGCAACCTTCGGTCGTCGAGGGAAGAGAGAGAGCAGTGTTTGTCAGTACTGATGCTTCAAAGTTACCACGTGAATGATTAACTTCATGCTTATATATATATATATATATATATATATATATATATATATATATATATATGTGTGTGTGTGTGTGTGTGTGTGTGTGTGTGTGTGTGTGTGTGTGTGTTGTGTGGAGGGGAGACTAGTGGAATGAGCAATCTGTTACCCAATTTTCGCCCAGGACAGAAGAAAATGGATGGAGCAGAAGGAAGAAGGAAGAAAGTGAAGATGACCTTAACAGAATCCACAGACCTGCCTTTTCAGGGGAGGAATGTTCTAAGATTTGGGACAAACAGTCAAGACCCAGGGCAAAGGAATTAGCTGGAATGCAGGTCAGGCCAGATGGCTTGCTACTCTTTCAAGATGGGAGAGTCCTAAAGACCTGAGGAGGACGAGCGGAAATACTGGAGGGGCAACTTTGACTAAGGGTAAGGAGTGAGGAAAACGGATATCGAAATGAGTGAGTTGAATGATAGGGGTCCATTTTGCTGAGTGGTTACGCAACAGTTGCTTCCTAGGCTAAGTCAACACGAAAGGAAAGGTCACTATCCCCACCCCCTGTAACTATATTAGAGGTGGAAATCAACAACACACTCTCACTTTAGGAACGAACTCAGGATTCTCAAATGAAAGAAGCCTTGAAGTCAGTTGGAATCCAAGTACTTCTGAACCTGGGACAGGTTGCCATCTGCATACTGGAGAGTTGTACCCAACTTCTCGACCCATCACTGATGGCATTTCACTTGCAACTGCATCCACCACCTTTCACTTGAGTCCTGAATTCGATCCTGATGCGAGTTTGAAATTTGCATTGAAGAAGGCAACGGAAGATTGTCCACAACAACTTTTTTAATCTAAAATGACGACTGTGAAGATTTACTCACCGTACATGCAACAGGTACAATTGGTGCCAAGGCAGCTAGAGGGGTCGAGAATGCCTGGGCATTGGCAGGCATTTTCAAGATGGATGCATTGCCCTCCGTAATACTCACAATTTGGTAACCTGGCACAATTCCCATCATCTGAAAAGTCGAAGAGACATTAGATGAAACAGAAGCAATTCAGGATGTAATGTACTACATTATATTTTATTTAGAGGTATAATTGAATATATATATATATTGTCTGCTTTCAGAAAAAGATTCCAGTTTTTATAAGCACAAGGCAGTGTATGTTCATTGCATACAGTATTTTAGTCTGCTTCAAACAACCATTTGCAATTGTACCAAAAACGAAGTTATCAGCGATTTTTGAACTAGAAAGACCAATTTTTCAAACTTTTAATGACTTGAAGAGTTGATTAAAGGAAGTCACTCACCAGGGACACAGCAGGTGCAAGATGAAGAGCCGCATGCGTCATAGCTAATTTCGGTACAGGTCCCGGAGTCCATGCAAGTACCTCCAAGTGCGTCACACTCGGGAGTTGCTGAAGTACATCCTGAGAATGATATCATTTAACAGTAGCAGTCCTCCTTTACCTGCTTCATGGCATCGAGTGAAGTGTTGAGAATATGAGCACTACACGAAGCCATGTCAATATGGGACAGAGAAGGAGTTTCCATATAGCACGACCCCAATTTCGAAATCTGTTCAGAAAGTGCGACAGCGTCAAAGTGTCCCTCTCTGAATCTCTGTCATATTTCGTGGAATTCATTCCGGGAATGAGTGACTGAAATATCCATTAATGAGTCGACTGTGAGAATGCGTGTTGATTCCTGAATATTGAAACTTGGGAGGGTTGAGTATATTTGATACGACACCCCAACATCCCAAGGTGAGAGGTAAAAACCCATATGGCATTTGTAAAGGTTCTCACATTGATCATGTCTCAGTGTTAGTAAGTAAAAAGCCAGAGTTAATCAATAGGAACTCAAGTGGGTTCTGTGTCACTGGTCCGGCAATTGAGTAGATCAGTGGATGATTGGTCCGAATACATATTTCCGCTAAATTCTAATAATTGCATCATAACCTGACTTTGAAGTTAAATGTGTTAGCTGTGAGGACATTAGTGGATCTGTGTCTATAAATTAAAATCAATGCGAATGTATAATGGCTGGACGGGAAGAGTCTGGTCAAAGGTTTTGAATCTAAACTAAATTAGAGAAGGAATGATAAATATAAAGCACAGCCATGTTCAGGGCAACAGGAAGACTAAATTCATAAGTGATTGTGATTTCCTCTCTCTCTCTCTCTCTCTCTCTCTCTCTCTCTCTCTCTCTCTCTCTCTCTCTCTCTCTCTCTCTCTCTCTCTCTCTCTCTCTCTCTCTCTAAGCTTAACATGTGTTAGAGTTGTTGCAGTCTACGGAACAGCTGAGTCGTCCAGTAAAAAAAAGGAGGGTAGGGGCCTCTGTTAAGGAGAAAAAAATTTAAAGTAGAAAATGTCCGGGTGACTCTTGGGCAGAAAGAAGGCGCTCTAGAAGTAAACCTACTTCATTTGGAAGAGAATGTTACTCTCCCATTACTCTGATTATAATCTCACGCTATCTCATTTCAAGCACTATAAGATAACGTTAATAAATGGGTATCTATCTCAAACGAAGGTTTCTTGTGGGCGAAGAGGGACAATCCTGAGAAAGACTGGGAAGTTAGCATAGTTCGACTTACAGTTCTGTCTGCGAGTTGTACTGACGTCCCTAGAGACGACAGAGTTACGTACCTTGACCCTGGAATACAAAACAAAAAGAAACATTAGCCTCACATGGTATTCAAACATTTACTGTCGCAAGCTAAATAGACAGTGAAAAATAAGCCTGTAAATATGTAAACAGTATAGGATGAAATCATATTCTCAGTGTTTTTTTTTATTTATGAAACTCAAAAAAAAATTGATAAATCTATACGAAGGTTACCGGTTGCCATTTAAAAAGATATTAGGATAATTAAAAGAGAGAGAGAGAGAGAGAGAGAGAGAGAGAGAGAGAGAGAGAGAATCCATACTGATATAATTATATTATGTGTTTAGAGTCAGATTTTCATTTTTGTCCCTGTGTTCAACACTGACTGTTTAGTTATTTTAGCCAGTTACTCAATTAATTTACACCGTTACACAATTGATTTAGACAGCTACTCAATTAATTCTGTGAATTTGACATTATTTTTGACATTCAACATTCAAAATGGATTTTGAATAAAATGATAATAATATGAAAATCCACCACTGTCAAGCTGTAAATAATGGCCTTACTATAAATTATGTAGATATTATCAGGACAATTGAGACATCAGTATTGGTGTAATACAAGTTAAAGCGTTGACGTTTTTCCAGCCAATAAGTAAAAATGAAAAAAAAGTTAATTAAGTTGTCAATTTTATCAAGACCGAAAACTAAGACTTTGAGAGGAGATGGAACGTTTCTAACCAACTTATTCCTCTCTTTCTCTTTCTTTTCTGACATTTTAGCAACAATTCAGTTCAAAATATCAGTTTCAGAAATACTCAAAATTTCTTATTAGAAAAAGACCGATGCGATTTTTATTTTTTATTTTTTGAGTCAATCATTTTTTATCAACAATTTATTACGTCAGCCGAACTTTTTTTGACTCAGTTGAAGTTTAAAGAGGAAATGGGTCAGTAGTAAATTTTCCTTCGCCTCAGAGTAAGAGAGACAAGAATGAAATATTGGATTAAGGAAACAGCTCTCTCTCTCTCTCTCTCTCTCTCTCTCTCTCTCTCTCTCTCTCTCTCTCTGTCAAAACCTCCGAGGTATCAATTCTAATCTTGAGAACGTTTCACAAACGCTTCAATTTTTTGACCCGTTTTCAAAGAAAAGTAAACATCTTTCAAACTGAAACAGTTTAAAATAAACTCTTATTCGATTTGTCTGGCTACAGAACTGGACGGTACATAAGAACGTGAAGTTCTTTACTGAAACTGACAGACAGACAATAAACATAGAAAAATCAAAAATTCTACCTGACAGACGAAGGCAGAAGCTAGCAGGGTCGCCAAGACCAGACAGACGCCAGAGATCTCCATCGTTGGAGCGACGGAGAAGAAGAGGAAAAGAGAAGAACGGCTGGACTGATCCTTCTGGACTCAGGGGAGCTGTTCTTCGGCTCTTCGGGGAAAGGCGAGGAATCAGTCTCGACTGACGACGATTTGCCCTCTGCTGTGGTTTTTGTAGCTCTTCTGCACCACGAGGGGTGACCTTCGGAGTTCAGTCACAATTGTGCCCCTGGTGAAGTCACGTGGACCGCCGCCGACGAGTAATTTAGTTCGCGTCGGGTAGGGGAGGATCTTTTGTGGGGAAGGGGGTCATTTGTGGGGGAGGGGTTTGTGTTCATAATTGCATTTTTCTGCGTGTGCACCTTTGGCCTTGAAGCGATCAGCAAATGGCTCTATCCTAGACAGGCTTTGTTTTATTCCTCATGTTGAAACGGTTATAACCAACAGAATTATTTCGTGGTAACTTTAAAGTCGGTTCAGTCAGTATTTCGTACGAGTCCTTATGCTAATAAATGCAAATGCGACTCCATAACGTTAAAAAAATAGTAAAATACTATATTGAGTTTTTAGAATATCCTCAAAAATATCTTGTACGCTTAGAATTAAAACTTCCATAAAAAAAAAATCTTATACTTCTAACTGACTCTTTGAAGGTGTTTAGACGAAGGAATAGAAAATGGAAACAGAGGGAAGGTACTGAATGAATTCCAGTAGGTTTCAACAAAACCTTTTGAGAAATATTTCACCCTAATAACTCGCTACACCAGAACTAAAACCAGCCCTGTATTTCAAAATGTCTTATCATCATGGAATGGTGTTATCTACAACGTAAAAGAGATCATTTGCTTAAATTGATATAAGACTTCGAATACGAGTCGTTCAAACGATACACGAGATTCCTCCTCTGATCTCCCACAGGACATTGATGTCAATGAAATGGGTTCTAACATCAAGAGAAGGATGTCTTTTTGGAAAAAAATATTGACTGAAAACTCTTATTATTATTATTATTTTATTAATTAATTATTATTATTATTATATTATTATTATGATTATTATTATTATATTATTATTTTATTGGAGAAGCAAATCCACAGTCATGTAAATGTAAATATATTTAAATTTAAAAACAGGAAGGATAGCTTTCGGGAATCTGTTCGGTTCCCCTTATCAGATTATATTTAAATTTAAAAACAGCAAGGATAGCTTTCGGGAATCTGTTCAGTTCCTCTTATCAGATTGATAAGGCGAACCGAACAGATTCCCGAAAGCTATCCTTGCTGTTTTTAAATTAAATATGTACATTTACATAACTGTGGATTTGCTTCTCCATTTGAAGACTCGTGCTACTATGAGGATTTTTATTATTAATTATTTTATTATTATTATTATTATTATTATTATTATTATTATATTATTATTATTATTATTATCATTGAAGATAATAGCTACTTCAACGCGTTTATTTTGTATAGCCACTATACTCAACAAAACCTTGTATTAAATGAGGTCTTCCAGCATATTATTATTATTATTATTATTATTATTATTATTATTATTATTATTATTATTATTATTATTATTATTATTATTATTATTATTATTGAGGGTAATAGCTACTTCAGCCGCGTTTGTTTTGTATAGCCATTATCTTCAATAAAACCTGTATTAATGAAGGTCTTCTTCCAATATATTATTATCATTATTCAAACAAAACTCATAATCATATGAGTCAATAAAATAAAAAAGTAAATCCGCAATAGTATGTCTGTTCGAATTTGCTATTTAAAATGTAAAGTTGAAAGCTTTCGATGACCTGCACGGTCATCCTTGTCATCTGACTATAATATCAACCAGCTAATCGCCTAGATCTTCTTAGTGGAAGTTCGGCTCTTGAGTCACTTGGTCTGTTGTCCATACCAGCTTGGGCACCTGCAACAAGGGGCACTGGGCGTGTCCCCGTTACCTGAATGAAAGAAGAGGAGGCAGCAGCAGTATCAGAGGTTTGGCTAGATTATTGGTGTTATTATGCAAGCTTTCCCTATTACAATCTCTTATAAAATTACAACGAATGATTTCATTTAAAACAAAATATTCCTGCGTGCAACATTATAGACTCTTTTCCGTTCACCGATTCTGATTGGTAGTCCTCTCCCACTTTCTCCGTAATATTTCTAAATACTTTGGTCGGAGTTATTATTTTGCACGAGATAGCTTTTGAGTGCATTCTTATAGTTGAAGACCAGGTAGACCTTTTCTTCGCCTTTTTCATGAACTGTTTTCTTTTTAATATTTCGTAAGTTAGGAATAAATGGTAAGGTTAGATAGTTTTCTCACTCTTTTTGTATTCATATGGACTTTTGATGCCCATACAAAATCAAACAGACATATTATTGTGGGTTTTCTTTTCTGTTGTTATTATTATTATTATTATTATTATTATTATTATTATTATTATTATTATTATTATTATTATTATTATTATCATTGAGAATTAAATGCCAAACCATTGTTAACAATTTAGGAACAGGGTCAAAAATTTTATAGCAGTCGGACAGGGGCCCTTGGTTCAGTTATTTATTTTATTAGTTCAATTCATGTTATTATTATTATTATTATTATCTTATTATTTATTATTATCATTTTAGCATCGTGACAGAGGCCCACCCTTGGTTCATTATTATTATTATTATTATTATTATTATTATTATTATTATTATTATTATTATTATTATTATTATTATTATTATTAATCAAAAGATGGACCCTATTCGTATGGAACAAGCCCACCACAGGGGCCACTGACTTGTAATTCAACCTTCCAAAGAATATTAAGGTGTTCATTAGGAAGAAGAAACAGAAGGTCGAGGAAAATACAGAAAGAAGAGATGTCACTTATCAAAAGAGAAAAAATGAATTAATAAACGGATATTGCAGAGAGGGCAAGAGTGAGGCATTTGTTTTTGAAACGAGGAATTGGATAAAAGGAAGTTGGTTGTTAAATACATTTTTAGATTCCTGACGTGATCTAAAGGCTGCGCTAAAGTTAATTGTCGGTAACACCTGTAACATCCCGGCTTTGCTTTGTGTTTGAGGAACTCGTGGTAGATTTGGGGGTTAAATTAACCCCATTGGGGTAGATTATCATATTATCATTCTAGGGTGGGTTAGCTACAAGTGTGTCAAGTTGAAAAGGCGCAATAAGGACTCTTTTCCGTTGCTTTTGTACTGATGAATTCGTTCCCTTTAACCTCCCCCTGAATAAATCAATAAAAAAAGTTTACAGAGTTACAGTTTAATACCAATTATTATCATCATTGTTATTCAGATGAAGATGGGACAAAGTGACGATAAAATGGAATTGGTCATCGTAGCTACTTTGGAGATGACAAAAGACGTATTTCTTGCGTCTGTGTCTGATGATGAGTTTTTATTTATTTATTCATTTTTTTTTTTTTTTACCTAGAACGGACCCACTGGTTACCCCAGAGTTCAAATTCATCTCAAAAGTTCCCCTAGGAATCTGTCACAACAGCTCAACGATTCAGCAAAGGAAATTACGGAATGCAAAACCAGATAACACCATGAAAATTGAACTGAATTACATCTAATTTTGAAATTATCTTAACAGAGTTGTCGTTGAAAAAGATGTAGTATCTTTGAAATGAATCGTCTACCTATTCGGCCCAAGAGCTTGTGTGTGAGACCAGGTCAGCTCTTCTGGCGACAGATCACTTCATAGGGAAAGAGAGATTTGCGAATCTCTGCTTATGAGATTTGGATTTTCTTGAGGATTTGTTCCTAGTGAGGTAAATATATTTAGTACTTAGTAATGCATTTTATGGGTTGATATAAATCTGTAAAGGAAACCCGGCATGACTAAATGACAAACATAGACATATTCTTGTAAATGGCTTTCATATTTGTAGAAGAAAGGTAGATGCAATTTATTCAGAACAACTAAAAAACAAGATCTAAGCTAGCTCAAGTTCGACCTAAATCTCTCTTCTCTCTCTCTCTCTCTCTTCTCTATACTCTCATCTTCGCTCTCTATTATCTGCTCTCTCTGTCATAATATTTGCTGATTTCCGTCACGGAGATAATTCATATTTAGAAGGACTTAATCTCTCTCTCTCTCTCTCTCTCTCTCTCTCTCTCTCTCTCTCTCTCTCTCTCTCTCTCATTTCATACGTTATTTTGCTGAGTTCTATCTTGGTAAACATCTGCGTACCTGTATAACGTTTTTGAAAGTATGTCTTCAGTGCACCTCATGCGTTGCACTGTAGGCATTACTCAAGGTTCTTTGCAGCGTCCCTTCAATGGCCCCCCATCTGCAACCCCTTTCATTCCTTTTACTGTACCTCCGTTCATATTCGTTCCTCCATCTTATCTTCCGCAACCCTTGTTCATTGAGATGATCTAGCCTAGACAAAATTCATGACAATCTTGGGGCACTCCTAGGCACTGTCTGTGTCACCCCAGGGTGCCACGGTACCCAGTTACAGAATTACTGATTCTAAACCGTTCATTTGGGAAGTAATATTTCGTAAATTTATCTGTTCTTAGTTGCGTTTTTTTTTATGACCATTTCGAAACCGTTCATCTTTTAGCTGTTCGATTTGCAGTAAATTGCCGAAGAGATGGTTTTGAATATGGCCTTTTTTAAATACTATTAATGCAGAGATAAGCTGACACGCGAGTTGTAAATTATCCATTGAATGCCTTGTTATTTTATTTCTGCTCTTCTAACGGAATTACATTTGAGCGGAGTCTGTTGCCAGGTTTTGACCAAATTTCATTGTCTTGACAAGTGAGTTACATTTGGGATTCTCATCTACATTTTCATTTGTGATTACCATTTCATTTGGGATTCTCATCTACATTTTGATTTGTGATTATCATTTCATTTGTGATTCTATTCTTCATTTTCATTTGTGATTCTCATCTTCATTTCTATTTGTGATTCTCATCTCGATTTTCATTTGTGACTGTCATTTCATTTGTGATTCTCATCCTCATTTCTCTTTGTGATTATCATTTCATTTGTAATTTTCATCTTCATTTTTTTCGTCATTATTCATTTCATTTTTGTTTGTGATTGTTCATTTCATTTGTGATTTTCATCTTCATTTTTTTTTTATTATTCATTTCATTTTTCCATGTGATTCTCCAATTCAGCTTTCTGTGTGATTGTTCATTTCATCTTTCTATGTCCTAGTTCATTTCATTTCCGATTCCCATCTTCATTTTCGATTTGAGATTGCGCAAAATGCGACATGATTTGCGCAACGCTATGTTCATTCCATAGAAGGTTGTATTTCCCTTGTGATTGCTTTTAGTCCTGAAAAGAATGGTCGAACTATCTATATATTTTGTCTATAAACGCTCTTCGCAATGACGTGGATAGATAGAGCATAAATTACGTTAAATGGCGCCTGGACTAGATCAAGCACTGTCCTGAATGAGCTTCCGGGAGTTCATTCTCGAATTGTTTGGGGTTCAAGGTAAGCCCACACAGGTGTGCAAGTCTGAACGTAATTATTATCATTTTTTTAAACTTGTTTCCCTACAGGTGTGGAAACGCTATTG
>NC_061097.1:63358381-63378222 GCF_015104395.2 Macrobrachium nipponense | reverse complement strand
ACAATAAACATTCAATAACATTCACAAAACATTCACTAAACCCTAAAGACTCAGTAAACATTCATTGAACACTGACACATTAAACAGTCACTAAACCCTAACATTCATCAAACACTTACTCATAAACATTCACGAAACGCATACTCACTAAACCCTAACAATTCGCTAAACACTGACTCATTAAACATTAACGATAGAAAAAATTGACAATCGCACTCATTTTCATTTCTCTTGTTTTCTTTACATTAATGCAAGGTGATTATTTTTTTTGTCTAGTTTGCTCTTGCATTTATTCATAATCTTCTTGAGAGAATGGAAATGTTCGAAATAACTTGGTGTGTAGAGTTATTGTTTAAAAAACAGAGATCCTCTGTGTCCTTCCTCAGCCAGGTGTATTATGTCTGACGAATTTTACGCCGCCGAAAAAAATCGACTATAGTAACAACATATTCATTCATAAAACAGATAATACAAAAAATGATCCATGATTTCATTAGCATGAAAGTCAGTTGAAACCAAAAGAAGGTTGTCCTGCTTCGATAAAACAAACCGAGTAGGCTGTAGCACAATTATTATGATCTGTACCCTGACTATAGCGTATATATTACATATGTATTACTATCTATTTAATGGTGCGTAACTCTATTTAACAAATGTTATGTACATAGACATTTTACAGCAATAACTCTATTAATGATAAGAACTTATATGCTACTTTGTATCGTGTCAGTCTTCCAACCACCGCTACATTAATCATATCGTATACAGAGGCTAAAGCGAGTAGGGGAGACCGGGGCTAGTTGGCACACTTTTTACAATTTTGGTCATTGCGAATATAAAACAAACTTGTTGCAAAATTCTTACCGCCATTGAAAAATATTAACATTCGTCTTTATCATAGAGCAAAATAATTGTTGTTTGCTTTCAACATAAGATAACAATAAGCTTTAGAAAAAAAAAATACTTTTCGTGCCACTTGCCCCACGGGGTTAAGTTGGCACACATTATGGGGTAAGTTGGCACATTGATAATTAAAAGAAAATACTACATTGCATTTAAATCAAATAGCAAAAATACCCTCTGAATTTCCAAAATATAAAATATAAGGCATTAGTATTACTTCAGATCATCATCTAGTTGTAATTGTGGCAGGTGTGAAATAAATCCTCGTCATAGTCTTCATGCTCCCACATGTTATATGCCCTGCACTGGACCTACATTTCTCCTGGCCTACCAAACGCAGGCTCTCTTCAGTCTGAGCTTTTCTTCTGGATCAACAGGAGCAGTTCTTAAACTGTGTATCACGCTGATGACTGGATCTGAAGCCCATGTGTCTTTTCGGACATCTCTCGATCTGTTACATAACCACCCGTAAAATCAAAATCTTGAAATTGTCTGTAATTCAGAGTTGTAAATTCCATCAATCCTAAACCAATTGAAAACATCAGAATAAGTGACAGCTATAGGTAAAGCCGAGGAAACTTTACCAGGAATGTCACAGATGGGCATACTTGATCCCGGATTACCAGTCATCCACGAATCACATGTCCTGTTAACACATTTCTTCAGATGACTATAAACACTAAAATCCAGGGGCTGCAACTTGTGAGAACAATGTGGAGGAAATGATAGGACACTAATCTCATTATCCTTCCAAAAATCCAGAACAAAACGTAAATTATATAAATAAATAGGCTTACTATTGCTATCAAATAAACGTGTGCCAACTTGCCCCATTTATTTTGAGCCAACTTGCCCATCCCTACCATTTGGTACAAAAACGATTACCAGTCCACACCAAGAAACCTTGAATTAATCATTTTTAATGCTATAGAATCTTTAAACCATAAAGAAAACTATGCTATCATTGAAAACTAATCTTTATGAATGTATAGATGTTATAGCAAATAACAGAAAGATTAAAATATTTACTTACTACCATCAAAATAAAGAATTGTCTCATAAAATTCGAGCTCCTACGTTCTATCTCTATAGAATTTGCTTGTAATTGAGGAACCACGTGGCAATTACACAGTATATGTATTAGAGTCCTCCTATTGGTAAACTTTAAAGTCATGTTGAGTATGCCAACTTACCCCTGTAGCCAACTAGCCCCAACGGGGCTCCCCTACTATATATAATTGAAGTTAGTTGCTTGCTTGACAAAATAATAATATGACTGAATTATTATATGAAACAAATAAATTATTTTGTGTTAGATCAGCCATCGTCAACCGGGGTTCCGTGGAACCTTAGGGTTCCGTGAACGATTCGCCAGGTGTTCCGTACGAATTCATGTTTTATTTAATTATTTGTTATTTATAAGTATAATATTTTTCGTTAAACATGGCGTGAAAATCGTAGTCCTATAATTTATTTTATCGTAACATATCGCGCGAGATTTTTTCCCTCTGTTTTACTAATGGTAATTAATGCAAATGCTTACATTATTATATATATATATATATATATATATATATATATATATATATATATATATATATATATATATATGTGTGTGTGTGTGTGTGTGTGTGGTGTGTGTGGTGTGTGTGTGCGTGTGTGTGTGTGTGTGTGTGTATTGGGTTCCTTGGGATGAGGAAAATTATCTCAGGGGTTCCTCAAATGTCAAAGGTTGGGAAACATGTGTTAGATAAATACAAAGGATATAGAAAGGATAAAAATATTTTATTAATATATCACGATAAGTATAATACGGGTCAATAGTAGCCCACTATACTAATCTAGACATTCATTATCAGGCTTGCCCTTCCCCCACCCTGCCCACCTGTTAGGGTGTCTGTCAGGGGGAAACCACACTAAAATGTCTGTCATTACCATCACAGCATTCTAGGATATGGGAAGTGGCTATTGGTATCTCCAATGTTGGATGCAGTTCCTGTCTCCCCCTCCCCCTCCCCACTCATTGTGGGGTGTCTGTCAGGGGTAACCACCCACTAATATGTCTGGTATTACCATCACAGCATTCTAGGATGTGCAAGTGCTATTGTAGTACAAATTTACTTGGTGTCTCCGATGTTGGATGGAGATCCTGTCTCTCCCCTCCCCTTCCCCTTTCCCCCCATCGCTTCGTGGGGTGTCTGTCAGGGGGTAACCACCCACTAAAATGTCTGGCATTACCATCACAGCATTCTAGGATGTGCAGTGCAATTGTAGTACAAATTTTACTTGGTATCTCCAATGTTGGATGCAGATCCTGCCTCCCCCTCCCCACTCGTTGTGGGGCGTCTGTCAGGGGGTAACCACCCACTAAAACGTCTGTCATTACCACCACAGTATTCTAGGATGTGCAGTGCTATTGTAGTGTAAATTTTACTCGGTATCTCCTAAGTTGGATCTAGATCCAATTAACCCCCCTTTTCAGTGCGTCTGTCAGGGGAACCCACCCTCCAAAATGTCTGTCTGGTCATTCTATAATCAGGAGAGTCTGCAGATATATTATATATTTAGTTTCATCTGGTATCTCATATATTGGATCTAGACCCCAAAAAATCTAACGAGCAATTAGTGGTGCTTGTTAAGTAAGCCACCCATATATTTTCGGCAGACGGTCAGTTTCACAGTTTACAAGTCTACTCCTAACTACCGGTAGGGGTTACATTCGGTATCTCGTTCGTTGTATCTCAATGGTCCGGGCTGCCGGTCTACTTCTGCACTTCACTTTTACTCTCTAAAGCAAGCACTTTCGATTCTAAGATACGAATCGAAAGAGTATCAGAGAAAGGGTAATTCCTCTACAGACACTGCTTAGGGGCCCGAAGGCAACACTGCAGGTTAGGAGTAACAATTACAGAAGTAGCACTTCACAGCAATGAAGAGAGCGAGCACCTCTCGTAGACATATTCATAGCCCGTAGGCCATACTACAGGGTTAGGCAAAATAAAGTCTACAGGAAGGTTAGCAGGTTCACTACCCTGACTTTTGTTACTGATTAATTGCGTACATACGAATCATACGTCTTCCTTACGGAATTAGACATGTTTACTGATTAATTGCGTACATACGAATCATACGTCTTCCTTACGGAATAGACAAAGTCTCACACTCCTTACATGACAAATCTCAACAAAGAAGCAAGACCCATACCCCCCGCCTCGTACATACCAAGTGCGGATCTACCCAAGCTTTCGGTAGCCACACCCTATCTTTGCAGACAACCCCGTCTGAAACTAGCCTAACTAGATTCAGATATTTTATGCAAAAATGAATCAAATTCAAATCAATTTAAGATAGCGTATGCCTAGCCACAAATCCCACAAATCCAAGTAAATAAATCAAAAGACAATTAGGATACTAAGCGGCAATGAAGTTTCCAAAATCCTAAGACGGAGGTACTGAAAACAGGTGTTTTCAGCACCAGCGACAGAAAATTTATGAATAGAAAATGGGAATGGTTCCTGATACCCGCCTCCCAGCGGCGGGAATGGGTACTAACCACCTGGCCGACCACTGCGTGTGTCGGAAGTTTTTAAAATTCTGTCGGACTTCAGAAAATACAGCTATATATATATCTGACAGGTAAGTTTCATGAACAAATTGTATTTTTCTCAATCAAAACATATGCCCCTCAATGCTAACTTTAATCTTTTAACGACTTTCTGGTCATTGCAAATTCGGCCCCATAATTTCTTATGGTGCGAAAACAGAGGCCCAGGGACCGAAAACGATTGTGTCACACTACGGCGATAATCCGGCAGTAAAACATCTTCATATATCCAAAAAATAAATAATAAAGATATATATGCACATTACGATTATAACAATTACATGAATAGCTGATAATCTGCATGAATAACTGGTAAACTGTTCTGCAAGAAAGTTGAGTAAAGCAATTATTTACAATAGGTACGAAAGCCAAGATGTCGTGACGTCATAATACAGGACTTGAACGAAAGTTCTAATTCCAAAAAATAATTAGTACTTAAATTTGAGTCAGAATCGAGTTACTTTTTCAATAACGAATATTTTCAAATTAATCATCATAAATATGTAAAATATTGATATTTTACTATTTATTTAAAAAATTATCCAAGTGCACGCTTCATTCGTCGTCTTCTACCAAAACAGTTGTTTACTAACAAACAAGCCGGTTAGGGACCGTGTTCCGATTGTTGTGATGAAAGTGCCCCAGCGTCTGTGGGTGCAAGTGGTGTGCGGATTTATCACAGGAAATGGGAAGTTTATTGACACAAGCGACTCTGTAAACATCGAGATGGCGTCAATCTTCTAAATATTTCGAGTTGTAAGTAAAAATGTTGAACGCGTTTTGGTGAGATTTGGACTGCCTTGTACCACCATTTCCTACCCTCTGCTTAAATCTTAAAATTTGGCCTTAATTTCTAACTTTGGAGAAAATACTTACTTCGAAAGGAGAGTAGAGATCTTTAGCTCCGTTTCTCACCAACAAGTCGCGACTGATGCCCATCTCCGATGTCAGGACGCGTTACAATGTACTTTTGTTGGTGTTGTACACGTTGATCGTACATGGTTCACCCCTGATGCGGTTTTTTACCCTACTTTGAAAGGAGAGTAGAGGTCTTTAGCGACTGATGCCCATCTCCGGTGTCAGGACGCGTTAGGTACAGCCTACTAAGTACTTTTTCGGAGGGTGGCATGCTATGATCGTCGTTGAGTTGATCCAGGCCATGCGGTGTTTTACCCTAATTTAGGAGAAAACACTTAGGTACTTCGAGAGGTACGTTGAGGTCCCGGTTTGCTGCCTGGATGGGCCACAACTCTTGACTGATGCTCATAGCAGCGAATTCAAGTAGGTACACCTACCTAATTACTAGTGTAACACCCAGTTTTAGTTTCTGAACTACCGGGTAGTTCGCAGATCCGGGGACAGATCTGACAATTCCAGAACCATTACTCCAAATAACAAAATGCATAGAATAAAAGTTGTCCAGAATTCCAATATATACCAGAAAAGTCACTTATCCGACTATTTTACGCCAAAATACCATCCGCCGATATTTCCTGTGAAACTAATATTTTTCAAAGTACCCACTTGATGTGAAGGCTGACACGGCGGCGGTACCGAGCTCCCGTAGTTCTTGAGTTGGCCGCGGACTGAAGAGGCGCTGTACGTCGGCCCGCCCCCAACGCGGGTAAATTTTTAAACCCAAACCAATCCTGTATCAGGTTGACCCAGGTCATTCCCAAGGGACATGGATTAACTTCCTCCCAACCAATAAAACGTGTTCCAAGGAAAAGAAACAGACAATCATACCTGCAGTCCACAAAATTTGCCCTTTCCGTTCTACACCGCCGCCATGGATAGAAACTCATTCCGTATTGTTTCCCCGAAAAGTGTTTACTGCTGACCAGTTTTGATCAATATACACATTTGTATATTGGTATCCTTCTCGAGTTTTTAAAAAAACACGGACGAATTTATGAAGTGGCTATATAGGGAAGGGCTACTTGGGGACTATTCGGGGGAATGCACATCATGCAACACAGCGAACCGACGATTCATGAAACATGGGACTAGCGAGGCCACGGGCCAAGCGATATACATGTGGCGATGTACAAACAGTAAGTGTGGTAAGAAGGTATCAGTTTCGGCACGGATCGTTTTTTGAAAAGTCGCATTTGTCTCTTGAGACAATTATTATATTAATATTTTGCTTCACAAAGAAGATCCCACAGTGTGTTGTCACAGATTTGATTATGCCCTTAGCGCCGAACACCATGGTCGATTGGTATAATTTTTGTAGAGATGTATGTTGCCAAATCCTGTGTGCTGATAATAAGGAAAATCGGTGGTCCTGGTCATATTGTTGAGATCGACGAATCTAAATTTGGGAAACGGAAGTACAACCGTGGCCGAAAGGTAGACGGATCTTGGTGTTTTCGGTGGGCATTGACCGGCAGGGACACGTGAGACCTTTTTCAAGGTGGTTCCCGACCGATCTGCCGAAACTCTGATCCCGTGTTTGGCTTGAAAACGTACTTCCAGAAACCACAATCATATCTGATTGCTGGAAGTCATACAGCAAAGTCCGGGATCATTATTTTGCGCATAATGTCGTGAACCACAGCGTTAACTTTGTTAGCCCTGACGACCCGAAGTACACACGAACACTATAGAATCGCAGTGGCGTGTCCTTAAACGGAGCGCGCTACCGAGACACGGCACGCAGAAAGAACTTTACAAAAGCTATTTGCTACTTACTGTTATCCAGAAGCGGTATCTACAAGATGTTCCGTGTCCATTTCGGGCGTTCCTGAAATTAATCAAAACGTATCTACCCCTGCTTCAAAAGCCGCCCGCATCCCCCATCTCAAATTGGATTTCCCGGCCCGAAACAATAAGGCCAGGACCTTCTACCAGCGACGACATGATCCCTCACCCGTTCCAAAGAGGCCGAGACTGATGCCTTCTTCTACCCCTTCATGGTCGTCAGACAGCAGCGACTTTGAAATGTGAATAAGGTAAGTATATTAATGTTTGTTAGCCTTAAAACTAGTATTTTGTGGGTTAGTTCGAAGCCAGTACCGAAGCACGTGTTCGAACAGTACTGTTTCGGTTAGTTCGAAGCCTGTACCGGAGCACGTGTTCGAACAGTAAGGCCGTGACGAACGATGAAGGTGTTCAATGTTACAGTTATGGTGGGGAGAAATAGGCTAGTCGTGGTTTTTATGATGTACTGTGGCTAATTCACTGTAACCTCTGTGGTTCCAGCGCGCGCAGCGCAATATTACCTCTTGCCACGAACATGTCTCGCCTGCCAAGAATCTTAAAAAATGCGGATAAGGCGCGTAGCGCCGTTCCGCCACGGCCTACTGTAAGCTCTGTGGTTAGCGCGCGCGCAGTTCGCCAATATTACCTCTTGCCATAAACATGTCTCGCCTGCCAAGAATCTTTAAAAATGCGGATAATATAATGTCGGTTAGTGGTAGATAGCCTAGCCTACGTCAACCTTGAATGCAGAGTAAGGGGTCGGAGCCTATGTCGGTTAGTGGTAGCCTAGTCTAGAAGTTTTACATGTAGGCTAGCCGTTCTAAAGTTTTGCAATGTAAGTGGTCTTAGCCTAGCCTAGCCTACGTCAACCTTGAATGCAGAGTAAGGGGTCAAATTTTTGCATTAAGTGTCACAGTTCTGGGCCTCATAACTGGGAATTGAGAGTTACGTTCGCCGTTTGAAAAGTCGTTCGCCGCTTCCCCACCCCAAAAAACCCCGGTTTCCCAATGGGTCCCCCCATTACCGTTTGATGTTTTTTAGGCTTTATTTTTACTGGGGCAATAACAAAAAAGGGCAATAAACGTTATTCTCAGATATTTTTCCCGCGAAAATCGCTCGTCCCCGGATCTGTAGTGGCTCCGAACTACCTAACCCAAACACCTTATTAGGATGGGTTAATAAGCCCCATACCCATAACCTGGGGTTCAACATTACCGAAATTTTCGACGGTATTGTTTTGGTGGGCGACCACCCAAATAGCTACTTCTTTAATCTTTCGTTTCTAGACGACGCCTTTCAACAAATACCATCAGTACTGCTCGAATTTGACTCACCTGGAATCTAATTACGTTCCAGTTACGAATTCCCGTTCCCTTGGAGAAAACAAACCAAAATGCAGACGTTAATAACAGAGCCACCACGGGAAGTAGGGATTAATGTGTCCTCTAGTCCTAATGGTCTAAGGCCATTTGTAAACAAACCTTGTGGAAGTTGCCATTCGTAACTTTTTATTCTCGTTTCTATATAAAAAAAAACTTTTGGTGTATGTTTATTTTAGCCTCATGAGCGTGCAATAAATTAGATATACATTTGAGTCTTTATTCAGTTTGCTTTTACGCCTTTTTGTGCTATTTACTGCAATAAACAAAGGGTTATAATTGTCTATACAATGACTGCTGGCAGCTTTCCATCCATGGTACAAACTAATGGCTCCCTTATAATCGAGAAAAACGTAATAAAAGCTATCTGTTAAGTAATGCGTTCCCGTTTACGTCAAATAAAAACGTAAATGCGTAAATAAATAAAAATATAAACATCTGCTACCTTAAAAATACATATATAATGTATATAACTTCACCCTGACATAACGATGACGTCACACAACTGCCGAGCGTATTTAACTGTTGACTATTCCTTTTTTCCTCTCCGTTCACCGTAAACATTTTCCCCTACCCTCCTCAGTTCATTAATGACATCATAATGCAGTTCATCACAGAAATAATAATAATAAAGACATAATCTGATTTTTCATTATCCGTCTTCGTCCATTGCTAAAATTCAAACATTCTGGCTACTTGCTTGAATGTTTGTCCAATCTTAATATTATTGTAATGTTTAAGTATGAAACTTTATTATGCACGAAAAGATTTCCCCTTTTATCGGCTCTCTCTCTCTCTCTCTCTCTCTCTCTCTCCAGTGAAAGCCTCGATTCGATAGAATACGCTATTTTATTTTTCCACGTAATCATAGGCGTACGAGGTGAAGTTCATTTGGGAGGGCAACACCAAATTTGCCCGAATTTTAAACATCACAGTTTTCCTATTTCTTTCTTAATCACCATATTTGTGTAACAAGTACCAACAGCTGTTAAATTATGTACAGCAGGTACGAATCTGAAGAAGTTTAGCAAAACTACGTAGCTATTATTCTATTCTTTATTCAGATTATATACATGCATCCTCTTATGTATGCGCTTTCAAACCAAAATTCACTCTTTGCCACTTATGTTAGATACCCCATCATAGCACTGGCCAACTACATCCTCAATTCTCAGCTCCATTTTGTGAAGTACATCCAATACCAGTTGGAAGAGTGCCTTTCCCTTTGCAGACTTAACTTCATGGAAGCCAACGAAGGTTTCCGCTGGCTGACCATTGTGTATATAGAGCAAACACACAGACACTTGCTCCTTGTTGCTGACATCTGTTGTTTCATCTACAATGATGCTAAACTTCCCAGTTTTTCCCACACCTTTAGATAATGTCCTTTAGAACAAGTCCAAATGCAATATTTAGAATCTCGTTCTGGATGCTTAGTGAGAGCCACTGCTGATGTGTTGCCAGCTGAGAAGTTAATCTCTCGGCAAGCCACGGGATGTCCCTACATCGAAGATGCAAAAGTTCCATTAAGTTTCCTCGATTTACATCTGAATCCTGCCCAATGTTGGACCTATCTTCTGAATGGTGTATGGAGGGGTGGAGGTGACTCCATCAAAATTACATCGTCTCACTCCTTGAATGTCATGAAGTCTCTGACCGACCACAAAAACCAGTAGTTACCTAGTGACAGCGTTTGAGTAAACGTCTGCTAAAGTGTTCTAAAATGTTAGAATTTCCGAGGGTTTTGTAATTTTATGATGAAAAAGTATACAAAGCCACTTCACTAATAAACAACACTATACACGTCACTTTAGGCCACTTAGAAAGCAGTCACTGGCATAAATAGATTGTTTGTTTGTATGGTGTTTTTACGTTGCATGGAACCAGTGGTTATTTAGCAAAGGAACCAACGGCTTTAAGTGACGTCCGAACCACGTCGAGAGTGAACTTCTATCACCAGAAATACACATCTCTCACTCCTCAATGGAATGGCCGAGAATCGAACCCGCGACCACCGAGGTGGAACGCAAACACCATACCAACAACGCCACTGAGGCGCTGGCATAAATCGATTTGTAATTGTTAATCACTGAAGAAGGAAATTTAACTTCTCCCTCACCAACACACCATTCCATGTCTTTCACAAGATAACTTTGCAACTATTTTCCTGTTCCTTAAACACACCGAGTCATTTTCTGTATCCATAAATGTTATATCAAAAGTTAGCAGACTGAAACACCTTTCTTTTTCTTACCTAAAGTATATATTACTCACATAAAAATAATTAAACAAGGATTACCGAGAGAGGGGTCACAGGGGTGTCAACTGTCTGCCTGCTGGCTGCTGATGTATCTTTGTCAATAAATTTTTTTGAATTTGAATTTGAATTTGTGCTTCCCGTTTCGCTGACAGTATAGCCAGAATGCATAAGAACATTGCCGCGTGGTACTTTGCTGACCGTAACATTGACTTATCATAAGAATGTTATTATGTATTCAGTTTCTATTATTACAGTTTCCCTTCTGATTACCGTTCCTTATTACATTACTCTTTATCATGTACTTATTTGTACCTTTATATTCATTACTAACTATGTTGCCTAACTAAATTATCTGGCAATAATGCTATGGAAGTAAATGGCTAGTATATTGTATAATACTGTACACCAGATGTAGCCGATAGTTGATAATTAATGATAAAGAAAACACAATGAACGATAATTGGTATCTAACAGAAAACTGTCATAAAATCATCGGCACAACGATTTAAAGGGCTTTTCAAGACCCTCCTCTCCAACCATGAAATCAGCAATAGATGCAATTCAGCCTGCTGGTGGGTGAGACTCTCTCTCTCTCTCTCTCTCTCTCTCTCTCTCTCTCTCTCTCTCTCTCTCTCTCTCTCTCTCTTTTGCACGACATATTTGTTCACAATATTAGCTTCTAACATATTCTAGAACTACCATACATATTACTTATATATACTCTCAATTGTAATGGTAATTCACGCGATTATTTATTATTTGGTTATAAATACAGGTTTATATTTATTTTTATTCTTATGCTTATTAAAAAAACAAAACTTTCCCGAATGCCCAAATATCTCAACCGTTTGCCCGACAAGTTTAGTTTTACTTTTATTCTTTTTTTTTTTTTTTATTATTTTTTTTTATATAAAATAAAAAATTCCTTCCCCGAAGGCTCGAACATCTCGACCGATTTGCCCGAACTTGAGCCGATTCCCGGACCAAGGGGGGCAATTGCCCTCCCTGCCCCCTTGGCCGGTACGCCAATGCACGTAATTATGTCCCTTACGCAGTGGAAATAGCCACTGAATTCTACCCAACGGTGTCCCTTTTTTTCATGAAGATCCTGCCATAATTCTTCAGTGTTTTCTAATTCTGTTAACTCGACAGGACTCTGTTAGTCTGTTTGTTTAACTTCCAAATCCCCCTGATCTAAGTGTTAGACTGTAAATAGAATTGTTTGTTAAAGTAATACCTATGTGTTGAACTGAAATTCCCTTTGTTGAGGTGTGTGTGTGTGATACATTAGTGCGTGGATTAGAGAGAGAGAGAGAGAGAGATAGAAATCTTTTCATGCATAATAAGATTTCATACAAATACTTAGAGGAAAGATTGGGTGAATCTAGCTGTGCCATGTTTACATACGTATTGATGTACACACACACACACACACGCGCGCGCACAGCACACACACACACACACACACACCAAGCCGAAGCATATAATTCTCGATGATTAACGATCATTTGCTCATGGGTGGGGCGGTTAGGGTGGTGGGAGCTTTCAAAGATGGCTGCTTAGTTCAACTCATTTGTTTACTTCCTAAATCAGGCTAAAACAAAACCTAAAACAGCCGAAAGCTCAGTGTTTTTAACCTTTTCGTATTTGGGAAAAATACAGTATCATATACATTAATGGTGGCTTTTAAACTCATTATCTCCTTATTATTATTAATATTATTATCACTATTTTATTTTGTATTTTTTTGAGGGGGGGGGGGGGGGGGGTGGGGGGGGGGGGGCGCTATCATAGTCCTCCAATTCGACTGGGTGGTATTCATATTGTGGGGTTCCGGGTTGCATCCTGCCTCCTTAGGAGTCCATCACTTTTCAGGGATCTTGGGATCGTGCCTAGTGTTCCTATGATTATGGGTACAATTTCCACTGGGATATCCCATATCCTTCTTATTTATATTTTTCGGTCTTGATACTTATCCATTTTTTTCCTTTCTTTCTCTTCAACTCTGGTGTACCATGGTATTATTATTACTTTTATTATTATTATTATTATTTTTTTTTTTTGCTCTATCACAGTCCTCCAATTCGACTGGGTGGTACTCACAGTGTGGGGTTCCGGGTTGCATCCTGTCTCCTTAGGAGTCCATCACTTTTCACGTTGGTGCTCATACCACTTATTGCTGCAAGGTAGCTGATGTTTCTTGCACAGGAGCCCTACACTGGAGCCTGTGCAAGAAACATCAGCTACCTTGCAGTAATAATTGGTACGAGCACCAACCTGAGGGAGTGATAGAAAACGATCAGGCAAAGATCCTCTGGGACTATGGTATCAGAACAGATAGGGTGATACGTGCAAATAGACCAGACATGCCGTTGATTGACAAAGTCAAGAAGAAAGTATCGCTCATTGATGTCGCAATACCATGGGACACCAGAGTTGAAGAGAAAGAGAGGGGAAAAATGGATAAGTATCAAGATCTGAAAATAGAAATAAGAAGGATATGGGATATGCCAGTGGAAATTGTACCCATAATCATAGGAAGCACTAGGCCCACGATCCCAAGATCCTGAAAAGGAATCTGGAAAAACTAGAGGCTGAAGTAGCTCCAGGACTCATGCAGAAGAGTGTGATCCTAGAAACGGCGCACATTGTAAGAAAAGTGATGGACTCCTAAGGAGGCAGGATGCAACCCGGAACCCCACACTATAAATACCACCCAGTCGAATTGGAGGACTGTGATAGAGCAAAAAAAAAAAAAAATGATAATAATAATAATACCATGGTACACCAGAGTTGAAGAGAAAGAAAGGAAAATAATGGATAAGTATCAAGACCGAAAAATAGAAAAATTATTACTATTATTATTATTATTATATTATTATTATTATTATTATTATTATTATTATTATTATTATTATTCAGGAGACGAAACATATTCATATGGAACAAACCCACAATAGGGACCACTGACTTGAAATTCAAGTTGCCAAAGAATATTAAGGTGTCTATTAGGAAGAAATAAGAGGAGGTATAAGGAAATACAGAAAGAAGAGATTCCACTGATAACATAAATTAATAACGACTCATAAATGAGTATTTTAATTCTTACAAATAAAACTTTAAATGCAGCTAAATAAAGAACAAAAACTTGTAAACTATCTAAGTAGGTTCTTGAACTGCCACTAATAATGCTACTTTCTCCTGCAAAGCATAAAACGGAAATGTATGCTAGATGAACAAGGCGTGATCCGACTTTCAGCTTACTCAGCCATTTGTTTCATCAACGTAAATTAAAATAAACACACTAATTTTTTAAGAAATAATTATTTTGTAGTGTTTAATATGCACATTATTTATTTTTTACATTCTCATTATAATAAACAAATCATAAATATCCTTTCCTAAAATTCCCGGATCTATAACTCAACATGAAGCACCTTTTTCAGACCTTTTTAGTCTCTTAAATAGACCTTTCCTAGCCCCCCTACGAGGACAACAACAACAAAGTAGTTTGTAGGCTTACTCCCGGAGAAAGCGATAATATGAATGGAGGTCCAATAAAAGGACTGAGGAAACTGAATTTCTAGATACTTCACTTCACTTTCACAGGAAAGCCCTATGGAAAAGTATAAAAAGGTCTAAAAGAGGTGTTTCGCATTGAGTTAAAGGATACAGGAATTTTAGGATAGGACATTTATGATTTATTTATTAGAATGAAAATGTAAAAAAAAAAAATAAAGCACATGTTAAACAGTACAGAAAAATTATTTCGAATACAACACAGCGTATTTATATACTTTAATTTTCGTTGGTGAAACAAATGGCTATGACAGTAGATTTGAGCACGCGACCTGAGTATGCTGGAGGTCGGATCACGCTTTGTTTTTTAATGGAAAGTAAAATTTAGGAACAGAGGCTCTCTCTCTCTCTCTCTCTCTCTCTCTCTCTCTCTCTGTGTATATATACTCTTATATATACTTTCACACTTCTCCCTAAGGTTATACCTAGGACTTGACTGATGCTATTGGGAGGAGGATCTTAACAAAATTAATTCAAAAACTAAATCGATACTTTTATGGTAATACACGAAACAGAAATATTTGAATATTTGAGATATTTTTCCTGCAGTTGGAAATGACGAATTTTGAATGTCGTCCCAAATTAACAAATGAAAAAATATTGCATTTGGAACTATGCTTTTTTTTTTTTTTTTTTTTTTTTTTCAGACGTTTTGGACTTGAAAAAGAGAGGATCGGGACAAATCTTTGCGAATCACGAGATTCGTCAATGCATAAAAAACTTCACTAGATCTCTTATTTGTCTTTAAACAATTGACGATGGATTTTTCAAACATGTTCAGTCGTAAGGACTTGAATAACGTGAAATCGGTGATCTAATAAAAAAATTAAAAAAAAATAAAAAAATCTGCAGCACTGATCTCTCTCGACCCTGAACTCGTATAATATTAGGCGAGCCGGAATTGGACGGGTATCATCCAATGACCGCCAGACACCAGTAAAAACACACACGTGAGGAAAAGAACCTCTGTGACCTTCCCTGGAACTGATGAACGCGTCGATGACGCACAGCAAGGGACCTGTGTCACGTGAACAGCGTGAAATACTCACAGACACTACACCTCCAGCAAATTAGCAGGGTTGCGGAACACCTGTGTTTGAAAAAGGCTTGTAATTTCGGTAGTCGCCGTGAAAAATGGATTTCTCGAACGCAAATGACTTCCTATTCCCTGCTTTTGCTGTGAGAGAAACTCATATACGTTTGAAGCATAACTGTGCCTTTCACTAGCACAAGGTTTCGGGGTTAAGATCCTATAGGCCTAACTTGGCAAACCAAAGATGGATGACACCAGACTCCTAATTTGTTCGAGTCTTCGGGATAGCGTTGGTGAAAGGCTCCAATATTGAATGAAAGGATCAGCTACTGTGGAACTGTTTTAGCTGGAGCTAGTATGGAGCAAAATACCACGACGAAAGCTTGTTCTAGGGAGAGATAGTAACTTACGTTAAAATACAGAAGTCACTGCATTTTATTTTTTCTCGATGGGGTTTAGCTATATAAAATAGGGAGCGGTTTAAAGTCGATGAAATCAGACTAATGCACCTTACATTTGCAAAGGCATCTTACGTCCTATGACATTTAGTTCTGCAATGATTGCACGCAGCTTCTGCATACGAAAGGAGGATTGAACATTTAGTCCTATAAGATGTGTTCCTAAACAGACACGGATCACGGTATGGCAATGAGATATTGTCAAAAGATTTCGTTGACTTGAAACTAAAGTGTTAGGAATACTATTTGGAGTTAGATGGAAGGACAGAGTGGGAAAAAACACTAAAATCTTTTAGTATTGAAAAGACGGACGACCTAAGAGTCTAAGAGTCTAACACTCTAATTGAAAGAACTGGCTACGGAGGAATTAGAGAGAACAATGAGCCTATAAGAATGGTTTGCAAATGTGATGGATATGATAATATCAAGATGGGTTTAGGCTTACAGAAGGGAAAACTCTTACAACCTGACTATAAATATCTTGCTGGTGCTTTACAATCTACTGAATAAATTTTTGGCAATATATATTTTTTAATCATTATACACAGCGTAATACTTTTTTTAAATAAGATAGAAATGAGTCATTAGATATGAAATGCAACAGTAAGATATATATATATATATATATATATATATATATGTATATATATATATGTATATATATATATATATATATATATATATATATATATATATATAT
This sequence comes from Macrobrachium nipponense, assembly GCF_015104395.2. Classification (NCBI taxonomy): domain Eukaryota; kingdom Metazoa; phylum Arthropoda; class Malacostraca; order Decapoda; family Palaemonidae; genus Macrobrachium; species Macrobrachium nipponense. The sequence goes on along the minus strand of NC_061097.1, from coordinate 63,361,603 downwards.
ATATATATATATAATGTGTATATATATAGCACTATTGTAAGAGGTTCCCTTCTCTGTAAGCCTAAGCTATCTCTCCAAACTGCCAATATGGTTCTAGCGTGTCTTCCATTTCGATATTACCTTACCCGTCACAGCTAGAATTCCAATAAGACTTCTAGTATATCTTCCATGTCAATATTACTACTATATATGGCATGTCAAAAAACTATTCTATAGGCTCTTTTTTCTTTCATCTAATCAATGATCGATATGTGTATGAACTACGTCACACAGAAGAAACGTACGTATTATATAGGTGTATGTGTGTGTGTGTCTATAACGAATTGCAATCCTGTTATTGACAGCGTTTCTTTTCGTCAACTTATTCATATCTGGCGCGCTTTGAACTAGTGACCATATAATAATAATAATAATAATAATATAATAATAATAATAATATAATAATAATAATAATATAATAATAATAATAATAATAATAATAATAATAATAATAATAATAATAATAATAATAATAATACAGGATGTCCATAAAGTCCCAGTACCATTACAAGTATTTGTTGCTCAGAATGGTACCGGGACTTTATGGACACCCTCTAATAATAATAATAATAATAAATAATAATAATAATAATAAAATAATAATAATAAGAATAAGAATAATAATAATATACTAAGGAAGCAGACCCTCTCTCAAGCATACTTTATTAAAAGTAATGGATACTTCAGCAGCGTTACACTTGTAGAGAGATTCTTCTCTATTTTCCGAATAGCGGCTTTTTCCGTGCTACTTAAACAGGCTAGTAGAGCGCCTACAGCGGTCATGATCAAATACAGGGTCAAAATCATTGTATATATTTGAATTTTACAATTAAACTACGATATCATAGTCATCAAAGTCATTAATGATTCTCTCTCTCTCTCTCTCTCTGTCTCAATCTCTCATCTTCGCTCGTCTCTCTCTCTCTCTCTCTCTCTCTGCTGTCTTGAAGCGAGCTTTCGTCTGGGGCTGCTAGACATCCTCTAGGCTGAGAAGCTGAGGTGGACTGCTTTTGGTGTGGTGTCCGTCCTCCTTATAATAATAATAATAATAATAATAATAATAATAATAATAATAATAATAATAATAATAATAATAATAATAATAATAATCCAGACTGTAAGGATTGTATCTGGGGACATCAGGATGGAGTTTGGAATAGAAGAAATGCGCCTTAGTCAACATACAAAAAGGCAAAGTAACGAGAACTGAAGGGATAAGGCTACCAGATGGGAGCAACATCAAACACATAGATGGACAGGATACAAATACCTGGGAATAATGGAAGGAGGAGATATAAAACACCAAGAGATGAAGGACACGATCAGGAAAGAATATATGCAGAGATCAAGGCGATACTCAAGTCAAAACTCAACGCCGGAATATGATAAAAGCCATAAACACATGGGCAGTGCCAGTAATCAGATACAGCGCAGGAATAGTCGAATGGACGAAGGCAGAACTCCGCAGCATAGATCAGAAAACAAGGAAACATATGACAATACACAAAGCACTACACCCAAGAGCAAATACGGACAGACTATACACGAAAGAAGGAGGGAGAGGAACTACTAAGTATAGAGGACTGCGTTAACATCGAAACAGAGAACTGGGGCAATATCTAAAAACCAGAGAAGACGAGTGGCTAAAGAGTGCATGGGAAGAACGACTAATAAAAGTAGACGAAGACCCATAAATATACAGAGACAGGAGAAAGACAGAAAGAACAGAGGACTGGCACAACAAACCAATGCACGGACAATACATGAGACCGGACTCAAAGAACTAGCCAGCGATGACAATTGGCAATGGCTACAGAGGGGAGAGCTAAAGAAGGAAACTGAAGGAATGATAACAGCGGCACAAGATCAGGCCCTAAGAACCAGATATGTTCAAAGTACGATAGACGGAAATAACATCTCTCCCATATGTAGGAAGTGCAATACGAAAAATGAAAACCATAAACCACATAGCAAGTGAATGCCCGGCACTTGCACAGAACCAGTACAAAAAGAGGCATGATTCATCAGTGGCAAAAGCCCACCCTCCACTGGACGCCTTGTGCAAGAAACATCAGCTACCTTGCAGTAATAAGTGGTACGAGCACCAACCTGAGGGAGTGATAGAAAACGATCAGGCAAAGATCCTCTGGGACTATGGTATCAGAACGGATAGGGTGGATACGTGCAAACAGACCAGACGTGCGTTGATTGACAAAGTCAAGAAGAAGAAAGTATCACTCATTGATGTCGCAATACCATGGGACACCAGAGTTGAAGAGAAAGAGAGGGAAAAAATGATAAGTATCAAGATCTGAAAATAGAAATAAGAAGGATATGGGAATATGGCCAGTGGAAATCGTACCCATAATCATAGGAGCAACTAGGCACGATCCAAGATCCCATGAAAAGGAATCTAGAAAAACTAGAGGCTGAAGTAGCTCCAGGACTCATGCAGAGAGTGTGATCCTAGAAACGGCACCCACACATAGTAAGAAGAGTGATGGACTCCTAAGGAGGCAGGATGCAACCCAGAAACCCCACACTATAAATACCACCCAGTCGAATTGGAGGACTGTGATAGAGCCAAAAAAAAAAAAAAAAAAAAAAAAAAAAAAAAAAAAAAAAAAAAAAAAAAAAAAAAAAATAATAATATGTTTTTTTTGTTAAAAATGACAGCTGCTTCAGCACTATAATCTTGTAAAAGAGCTTCTCTATCTTTTCTGATGACGGCTTTCTCGTTGTTGGGTTGCTTAGACTGGCGAGCAAACGCACCAAAGGGCATGGTAAAATTCGGTTGAGTCATTTGATTTATTATTACTTATACAATTCTCTCTCTCTCTCTCTCTCTCTCTCTCTCTCTCTCTCTCTCTCTCTCTCTAACGCGACGTTTCCTCCTGATCGACAGGATATTATCAAGCGATAACAGCTTTGTAATTTTTAACAAAACATGTCTACGAGAGGGTCTCCTTCCGAAATAATAATAATAATAATAATAATAATAATAAATAATAATAATCAATAATAATAATATAATAATAATAATAATAAAATAAAATAATAATATAATAAATAATAAAATAAGTATAATAATAATAATAATAATAATAATATCTGCCTTCATCCCCGGCTCTATATATAGAATCATTCTTCGCACTGTTGTAAAAATGGGCAATAGCGTTTCCA
>NC_061097.1:63335818-63357881 GCF_015104395.2 Macrobrachium nipponense | reverse complement strand
TGGAAACGCTATTGCCCATTTTTACAACAGTGCGAAGAATGATTCTATATATAGAGCCGGGGATGAAGGCAGATATTATGATTATTATTATTATGATTATTATATTATTATAATGGAGGACGGACACCACACCAAAAGCAGTCCACCTCAGCTTCTTAGCCTAGAGGATGTCTAGCAGCCCCAGACGAAAGCTCGCTGCAAGACAGACAGACAGACAGACAGAGAGAGAGAGAGAGAGAGAGAGAGAGAGAGAGAGAGAGAGAGAGAATCATTAATGACTTTGATGACTATGATATCGAAGTTTAATTGTAAAATTCAAATATATACAATGATTTTGACCCTGTATTTGATCATGACCGCTGTAGGGCGCTCTACTAGCCTGTTTAAGTAGCGCGGAAAAAGCCGCTATTCGGAAAATAGAGAAGAATCTCCTCTACAAGTGTAACGCTGCTGAAGTAGCCATTACTTTTAATAAAGTATGCTAAGAGAGGGTCTGCTTCCTTAGTATATTATTATTATTATTATTATTATTATTATTATTATTATTATTATTATTATTATTATTATTATTGTTAAAAAGAATGGCAGAATTAAGCGAGTTGATTTTATATATTGTTTTTTCTATTTTCCTTACAATTCGCTTCTCAGGCTCAGCGATGTGTCTGAGTAACTGACCAATATTCATATTGGGAATTTTCATAAATCATAAATGCTGAAGGTAATCTTTTATTGGAACAGGATATCAGGTCCAGGTCAAGCAGGGGTCGTCGTCAGTGCTGGTATTATTCCGTAGGCGTAGTTCAGTTTGGTACGGGTTCGTCTTCGGTTTAAGGGCTGGTATTGGTGCTGGTATAGCTGTATATCTGGTATTACGTAACGTTTCGACCTTCTCGCAGGTCATCCTAAAAGAGGGTCTTCTACCAAAATACATATTGTTATTATTATTATTATTAGAGGGTGTCCATAAAGTCCCGGTACCATTCTGAGCAACAAATACTTGTAATGGTACTGGGACTTTATGGACATTCCTGTATTATTATTATTATTATTATATTATTATTATTATTATTATTATTATTATTATTATTATATGGTCACTAGTTTCAAAGCGCGCCAGATATGAATAAGTTGACGAAAAGAAAACGCTGTCAATAACAGGATTGCAATTCGTTATAGACACACACACATACACCTATATAATACGTACGTTTCTTCTGTGTGACGTAGTTCATACACATATCGATCATTGATTAGATGAAAGAAAAAAGAGCCTATAGAATAGTTTTTTAGACATGCCATATATAGTAGTAATATTGACATGGAAGATATACTAGAAGTCTTATTGGAATTCTAGCTGTGACAGGTAAGGTAATATCGAAATGGAAGACACGCTAGAACCATATTGGCAGTTTGGAGAGATAGCTTAGGCCTACAGGGAAGGGAACTCTTACAATAGTGATATATATATATATATATATATATATATATATATATATAATATATATATGTATATATATATATATATATATATATATATAGTATATATATATATATATATATATATATATCTTACTGTTGCATTTCATATCTATGACTCATTTTTATCTATTTACAAAAAAAAGTATTACGCTGTGTATAATGATTAAAAAATATATATTGCCAAAAATTTATTCAGTAGATTGTAAGCACCAGCAAGATATTTATAGTCAGATTGTAAGAGTTTTCCCTTCTGTAAGCCTAAAAAACCCATCTTGATATTATCATATCCATCACATTTGCAAACCTTTCTTATAGGCTCATTGTTCCCTCTAATTCCTCCGTAGCCAGTTCTTTCAACTTAGAGTGTTAGACTCTTAGGTCGTCCGTCTTTTCAATACTAAAAGATTTTAGTGTTTTTTCCCACTCTGTCCTTCCATCTAACTCCAAATAGTATTCCTAACACTTTAGTTTCAAGTCAACGAAATCTTTTGACAATATCTCATTGCTATACCGTGATCCGTGTCTGTTTAGGAACACATCTTATAGGACTAAATGTTCAATCCTCCTTTCGTATGCAGAAGCTGCGTGCAATCATTGCAGAACTAAATGTCATAGGACGTAAGATGCCTTTGCAAATGTAAGGTGCATTAGTCTGATTTCATCGACTTTAAACCGCTCCCTATTGTATATAGCTAAACCCCATCGAGAAAAAATAAAATGCAGTGACTTCTGTATTTTAACGTAAGTTACTATCTCTCCCTAGAACAAGCTTTCGTCGTGGTATTTTGCTCCATACTAGCTCCAGCTAAAACAGTTCCACAGTAGCTGATCCTTTCATTCAATATTGGAGCCTTTCACCAACGCTATCCCGAAGACTCGAACAAATTAGGAGTCTGGTGTCATCCATCTTTGGTTTGCCAAGTTAGGCCTATAGGATCTTAACCCCGAAACCTTGTGCTAGTGAAAGGCACAGTTATGCTTCAAACGTATATGAGTTTCTCTCACAGCAAAAGCAGGGAATAGGAAGTCATTTGCGTTCGAGAAATCCATTTTTCACGGCGACTACCGAAATTACAAGCCTTTTTCAAACACAGGTGTTCCGCAACCCTGCTAATTTGCTGGAGGTGTAGTGTCTGTGAGTATTTCACGCTGTTCACGTGACACAGGTCCCTTGCTGTGCGTCATCGACGCGTTCATCAGTTCCAGGGAAGGTCACAGAGGTTCTTTTCCTCACGTGTGTGTGAGTGTGTATGTGTGTGTGTGTGTTTTTACTGGTGTCTGGCGGTCATTGGATGATACCCGTCCAATTCCGGCTCGCCTAATATTATACGAGTTCAGGGTCGAGAGAGATCAGTGCTGCAGATTTTTTTATTTTTTTATTAGATCACCGATTTCACGTTATTCAAGTCCTTACGACTGAACATGTTTGAAAAATCCATCGTCAATTGTTTAAAGTACAAATAAGAGATCTAGTGAAGTTTTTATGCATTGACGAATCTCGTGATTCGCAAAGATTTGTCCCGATCCTCTCTTTTTCAAGTCCAAAACGTCTGAAAAAAAAAAAAGCATAGTTCCAAATGCAATATTTTTTCATTTGTTAATTTGGGACGACATTCAAAATTCGTCATTTCCAACTGCAGGAAAATATCTAAATATTCAAATATTTCTGTTTCGTGTTTATTACCATAAAGTATCGATTTAGTTTTTGAATTAATTTTGTTAAGATGCTCCTCCCAATAGCATCAGTCAAGTCCTAGGTATAACCTTAGGGAGAAGTGTGAAAGTATATATAAGAGTATATATACAGAGAGAGAGAGAGAGAGAGAGAGAGAGAGAGAGAGCCTCTGTTCCTAAATTTTACTTTCCATTAAAAAACAAAGCGTGATCCGACCTCCAGCATACTCAGGTCGCGTGCTCAAATCTACTGTCAAATAGCCATTTGTTTCACCAACGAAAATTAAAGTATATAAATACGCTGTGTTGTATTCGAAATAATTTTTCTGTACTGTTTAACATGTGCTTTTTTTTTTTTTTTTTACATTTTCATTCTAATAAATAAATCATAAATGTCCTATCCTAAAATTCCTGTATCCTTTAACTCAATGCGAAACACCTCTTTTAGACCTTTTTATACTTTTCCATAGGGCTTTCCTGTGAAAGTGAAGTGAAGTATCTAGAAATTCAGTTTCCTCAGTCCTTTTATTGGACCTCCATTCATATTATCGCTTTCTCCGGGAGTAAGCCTACAAACTACTTTGTTGTTGTTGTCCTCGTAGGGGGGCTAGGAAAGGTCTATTTAAGAGACTAAAAAGGTCTGAAAAAGGTGCTTCATGTTGAGTTATAGATACGGGAATTTTAGGAAAGGATATTTATGATTTGTTTATTATAATGAGAATGTAAAAAATAAATAATGTGCATATTAAACAGTACAAAATAATTATTTCTTATAAAATTAGTGTGTTTATTTTAATTTACGTTGATGAAACAAATGGCTGAGTAAGCTGAAAGTCGGATCACGCCTTGTTCATCTAGCATACATTTCCGTTTTATGCTTTGCAGGAGAAAGTAGCATTATTAGTGGCAGTTAAGAACCTACTTAGATAGTTACAAGTTTTTTCTTTATTTAGCTGCATTTAAAGTTTTATTTGTAAGAATTAAAATACTAAACATTTATGAATCGTTATTAATTTATTTTTTATCAGTGGAATCTCTTCTTTCTGTATTTCCTTATACCTCCTCTTATTTCTTCCTAATAGACACCTTAATATTCTTTGGCAACTTGAATTTCAAGTCAGTGGTCCCTTTTGTGTGGGTTTGTTCCATATGAATATTCGTCTCTGAATAATAATAATAATAATAATAAATAATAATAATAATAATAATAATAATAATAATAATTTCTATTTTTCGGTCTTGATACTTATCCATTATTTTCCTTTCTTTCTCTTCACTCTGGTGTACCATGGTATTATTATTATTTTTATTTTTTGCTCTATCACAGTCCTCCAATTCGACTGGGTGGTATTTATAGTGTGGGATTCCGGGTTGCATCCTGCCCTCCTTAGGAGGTCCATCACTTTTCTTACAATGTGCGCTGTTACTAGGATCACACTCTTCTGCATGAGTCCTGGAAGCTACTTCAGCCTCTAGTTTTTTCTAGATTCCTTTTCAGGGATCTTGGGATCGTGCCTAGTGCTCCTATGATTATGGGTACAATTTCCACTGGCATATTCCATATCCTTCTTATTTCTATTTTCAGATCTTGATACTATCCATTTTTTTTGCCCTCTCTTTTCTCTTCAACTCTGGTGTCCCATGGTATTGCGACATCATGAGCGATACTTTCTTCTTGACTTTGTCAATCAACGGCATGTCTGGTCTATTTGCACGTATCACCCTATCTGTTCTGATACCATAGTCCCAGAGGATCTTTGCCTGATCGTTTTCTATCACTCCTCAGGTTGGTGCTCGTATTACCAATTATTACTGCAAGGTAGCTGATGTTTCTTGCACAGGCTCCAGTGGAGGGCTCCTGTGCAAGAAACATCAGCTACCTTGCAGTAATAAGTGGTATGAGCACCAACCTGACGGGAGTGATAGAAAACGATCAGGCAAAGATCCTCTGGGACTATGGTATCAGAACAGATAGGGTGATACGTGCAAATAGACCAGACATGCCGTTGATTGACAAGTCAAGAAGAAAGTATCACTCATTGATGTCGCAATACCATGGGACACCAGAGTTGAAGAGAAGAGAGAGAAAAAACGGATAAGTATCAAGATCTGAAAATAGAAATAAGAAGGATATGGGATATGCCAGTGGAAATTGGAAATTACCCATAACCAATTAGGAACAACTAATGGCACCGATCCCAAGATCCCTGAAAAGGAATCTAAGAAAAAACTAGATGGCTGAAGTAGCTCCAGGACTCATGCAGAAGAGGTGATCCTAGAAACGCGCACATAGTAAGAAAGTGATGGACTCCTAAGGAGAACAGGATGCAACCCCGGAACCCCACACTGTGAGTACCACCCAGTCGAATTGGAGGACTGTGATAGAGCAAAAAAAAAAAAAAAAAAATAATAATAATAATATAAAAATAATAATAATACCATGGTACACCAGAGTTGAAGAGAAAGAAAAAAGGAAAAAATGGATAAGTATCAAGACCGAAAATAGAAATAAGAAGGATATGGGATATCCCAGTGGAAATTGTACCCATAATCATAGGAACACTAGGCACGATCCAAGATCCCTGAAAAGTGATGGACTCCTAAGGAGGCAGGATGCAACCCGGAACCCCACAATATGAATACCACCCAGTCGAATTGGAGGACTATGATAGCCACCCCCCCCCCACCCCCCCCCTCAAAAAAAAATACAAAATAAAATAGTGATAATTATATGAAAATTAATAATAAAAGGAAGAATCAATCGAGTTTTAAAAGCCACCGTTAATTGTATATGATACTGTATTTTTCCCAAATACGAAAAGGTTAAAAAACACTGAGCTTTCGGCTGTTTTAGGTTTTGTTTTAGGCCTGATTTAGGAAGTAAACAACGAGTTTAACTAAGCAGCCATCTTTGAAAGCTCCCACCCCACCCACCGCCCCACCCATGAGCAAATGATCGTTAATCATCGAGAATTATATGCTTCAGCTTGGTGTGTGTGTGGCGTGTGTGTGTGTACATCAATACGTATGTAAACATGGCACAGCTAGATTCACCCAATCTTTTCCTCTAAGTATTTGTATTAAATCTTATTATGCATGAAAAGATTTCTCTCTCTCTCTCTCTCTCTCTCCCTCTAATCCACGCACTAATGTATCACACACACACCACCTCAACAAAGGGAATTCAGTTCAACACGTAGATATGTACTTTAACAAACACTAGATATTACTTTAACAAACACTTAGATCAGGGGGATTTTGGAAGTTAAACAAACAGGACTAACAGAGTCCTGTCGAGTTAACAGAATTCGAAACACTGAAGAATTATGGCAGGATCCTCATGAAAAAAAGAGACACCGTTGGGTAGAATTCAGTGGCTATTTCCACTGCGCAAGCACATAATTACGTGCATGGCGTACCGGCCAAAGGGGGCGGGGAGGGCAATGGCCCCCCTGGGTCCGGGAATCGGCTAAAGTTCGGGCAAATCGGTCGAGCATTCGGGGAAGGAATTTTTTATTTTATAAATAAATAAGAATAAAAGTAAAACTAAATTTGTCGGGCAAACGGTTGAGATATTTAGGCATTCGGGAAAGTTTTTTTGTTTTTTTTTTTAATAAGCATAAGAATAAAATAAATATAAAACCTGTATTTATAACCAAATAATAAATAATCGCCTGAATTGCCATTACAATTGAGAGTATATATAAGTAATATGTATGGTAGTTCTAGAATATGTTAGAAGCTAATATTGTGAACAAATATGTCGTGGCAAAAGCGAGATAGAGAGAGAGAGAGAGAGAGAGAGGAGAGAGAGAGAGAGAGAGAGAGAGAGAGTCCACCCACCAGCAGGCTGAATTGCATCTATTGCTGATTTCATGGTTGGAGAAGAGGGTCTTGAAAAGCCCGCCCTTTAAATCGTTTTGTTGTGCCGATGATTTTATTACAGTTTTCTGTTAGATATCAATTATCGTTCATTGTGTTTTCTTTATCATTAATTATCAACTATCGGCTACATCTGGTGTACAGTATTATACAATATACTGGCCATTTACATTCCATAGCATGATTGCCAGATAATTTAGTTTAGGCAACATAGTTAGTAATGAATATAAAGGTACAAATAAGTACTTGACAAAGAGTATGTAATAAGGAACGGTAATCAGAAGGGAAACTGTAATAATAGAAACTGAATACTAATAACATTCTAATGATAAGTCAATGTTACGGTCAGCAAAGTACCACGCGGCAATGTTCTTATGCATTCTGGCTATACTGTCAGCGAAACGGGAAGCACAAATTCAAATTCAAATTCAAAAAAATTTATTGACAAAGATACATCAGCAGCCAGCAGGCAGACAGTTGACACCCCTGTGACCCCTCTCTCGGTAATCCTTGTTTAATTATTTTTATGTGAGTAATATATACTGTAGGTAAGAAAAAGATAAGTGTTTCAGTCTGCTAACTTTTGATATAACATTATGGATACAGAAAATGACTCGGTGTGTTTTAAGGAACAGGAAAATAGTTGCAAAGTTATCTTGTGAAAGGCATGGAAAGGTGTGTTGGTGAGGGAGAAGTTGAATTTCCTTCTTCAGTGATTAACAATTACAAATCAGTTTATGCCAGCGCCTCAGTGGCGTGGTTGGTATGGTGTTTGCGTTCCACCTCGGTAGTCGCGGGTTCGATTCTCGGCCATTCCATTGAGGAGTGATAGATGTGTATTTCTGGTGATAGAAATTCACTCTCGACGTGGTTCGGAAAGTCACGTAAAGCCGTTGGTTCCTTTGCAGAATAACCACTCTGGTTCCATGCAACGTAAAAACACCATACAAACAAACAATCTATTTATGCCAGTGACTGCTTTCTAAGTGGCCTAAAGTGACGTGTATAGTGTTGTTTATTAGTGAAGTGGCTTTGTATACTTTTTCATCATAAAATTACAAAACCCTCGGAAATTCTAACATTTTAGAACACTTTATTAGACGTTTACTCAAACGCTGTCACTACTTTATGAGATTCTATGGGATTCAGGGCCTCTGTAACACGGTTTTTTCTCAATAACTTTTATCTATGCATTTCATAAATATAACGCTTATTCAGAATACATATTATATCTACACATAAATTTTGACTGTAATTCTGCATTACGTAGGTTGAATAAATTTGGTACTTATAATGTAAAAGTGACCTTTTTTGAAGACGGGCCAACTTACTCAGAGAAAAGGTTTCGAAATCACTCGTTACGTAACTTATGACAGTATTTCTTCCCTCTTTCTCGATGGATGATTGGCTATACGTAACGAAGGCTAAACCTCTGGCAACAATGACATACAAATTTTAATACAAGCAAAGCAGTGCAACCTTTATGAACTCTGGAACCTCTCCACTGATAATTGTCATAATGAACAAACCAACAAAATATGTTAATAAATACAAAAACAATACGATTATTAGTCTAACTCCCAAAATAGGTTTCCTAAGAAAATAACAGTCTACTTTATAGGTCACAATCAGATTGACAAGATGTAGGGAATAGCTGGTAATTTTCAAAAACATAGTAGAACAAGCTTGATTTGATAACTGCTATATCCAATGTCAAGCAATTTTTATTTATTGGCTATCTACCGATTTACTGAAAAAAAAAAAAATAGCCGGTACCGTATATTGGCTTTAAACCTTCACCAATAATTATCGTCAGAATGATGACTACATAATGAGGCTCCACCACTTTGGCCTCGTTATAATTCAGGATAACACTGAAGGCTACCATGGGCACTGTTGGGTTAGAAAATTTAACATCTGTCTATAAAAAACTAAATTTGCTCGAGTAGTGTAAGAATGCTAAATGATCCTCAAGGATCCAGCGTTGGCCTAAAACGTTTAATTCATGTATTACTGCAATACTGTTGCGCACTACTGCTACAGTAGTATTACTACGCTAGCACTGATACCCCACCCACATCTATGTATCGTTCCGCCATTCATAAAGTCTTTGGGTTTCAGAGCCGATGGAGGTTCTGTCTGGTGGATGGGCGGGGCAACATTTCGTCAAAAGGTGTGTTTACCTTGCTTACGTAATGAATGTTTTTTCGACTCTTGGCTCGTAATCATTGGCCATGGCGTCGGCTAGAGCATTTTTACTCTATAAAAATTAAAACTATCGGGTTTAGGTTATTGATAATGCTGACAAAATTTGTGTGTGGTTGTAAAATATACTTATGTCAACTTTCAGCTACATCCGATGCTTTGACAAGGAGCAAAGTCCAAAAAACCGTGTTACAGAGACCCTGAATCGCATAGTAGGTAATGGTGTGGTCGGTCAGAGACTTCATGACATTCAAGGAGTGAGACGTATAATTTTGATGGAGTCACCTCCACCCCTCCATACACCATTCAGAAGATAGGTCCAACATTGGGCAGGATTCAGATGTAAATCGAGGAAACTTAATGGAACTTTTGCATCTTCGATGTAGGGACATCCCGTGGCTTGCCGAGAGATTAACTTCTCAGCTGGCAACACATCAGCAGTGGCTCTCACTAAGCATCCAGAACGAGATTCTAAATATTGCATTTGGACTTGTTCTAAAGGACATTATCTAAAGGTGTGGGAAAAACTGGGAAGTTTAGCATCATTGTAGATGAAACAACAGATGTCAGCAACAAGGAGCAAGTGTCTGTGTGTTTGCGCTATATACACAATGGTCAGCCAGCGGAAACCTTCGCTGCCTTCCATGAAGTCAAGTCTGCAAAGGAAAGGCCCTCTTCCAACTGGTATTGGATGACTTCACAAAATGGAGCTGAGAAATTGAGGATGTAGGTGGCCAGTTGCTATGATGGGGTATCTAACTAAGTGGCAAAGAGTGAATTTTGGTTTGAAAGCATACATAAGAGGATGCATGTATATAATCTGAATAAAGAATAGAATAATAGCTACGTAGTTTTGCTAAACTTCTTCAGATTCGTACCTGCTGTACATAATTTAACAGCTGTTGGTACTTGTTACACAAATATGGTGATTAAAAAAGAAAGAGGAAAACTGTGATGTTTAAAATTCGGGCAAATTTGGTGTTGCCCTCCCAAAAAAACTTCACCTCGTACGCCTATGATTACGTGGAAAAATAAAATAGCGTATTCTATCGAAACGAGGCTTTCACTGGAGAGAGAGAGAGAGAGCCGATAAAAGGGGAAACCTTTTCGTGCATAATAAAGTTTCATACTTGAACATTACAATAATATTAAGAATTTGGGTTGGACAAACATCAAGCAAGTAAGCCCTAGCCAGATGTTTGAATTTTAGCAATGGACGAAGACGGATAATGAAAAATCAGATTATGTCTTTGTTATTATTATTTCTTTGATGAACTGCATTATGATGTCATTATGAACTGATGGAGTAGGGGAAAAATGTTTACGATGAACGGAGAGGAAAAAAGGAATAGTCAACAGTTAAATACGCTCGGCAGTTGTGTGACGTCATCGTTATGTCAGGGTGAAGTTATATACATTATATATGTATTTTAAGGTAGAAGATGTTTATATTTTTATTTATTACGCATTTACGGTTTTTATTTGACGTAAACGGGAACGCATTAATTAACAGATAGTTTTTGTCGACTATAAGGGAGCCATTAGTTTGTACCATGGATGGAAAGCTGCCAGCAGTCATTGTATAAACAATTATAACCCTTTGTTTATTGCAGTAAATAGCACAAAAAGGCGTAAAAGCAAACTGAATTAAGACTCAAATGTATATCTAATTTATTGCACGCTCATGATGCTAAAATAAATATACACAAAGTTTTTTTTATATAGAAACGAGAATAAAAAGTTACGAATAGCACTACGCAAGGTTTGTTTACAAATGGCTATAGAGACCATTAGGACTAGAGGACACAGGTTAATCCCCACGTCCCGTGGTGGCTCTGTTATTAACGTCTGCATTTTGGTTTGTTTTCTCCGAGGGAACGGGGAATTCGTAACTGGAACGTAATTAGATTCCAGGTGAGTCAAATTCGAGCAGGTAATGATGGTATTTGTTGAAAGGCGTCGTCTATTAACGAAAGATTAAAGAAGCATTTGGGAGGTCGCCCACCAAAACAATACCGTCGAAAATTTCGGTAATGTTGAACCCCAGGTTATGGGTATGCGGCTTATTAACCCATCCTAATAGGTGTTTGCGTTAGGTAGTTCAGAAACAAACTAAAACTGGGTGTTACACTAGTAATTATGGTGTAGTACTATCTACTTGAATTCGCTGCCATGAGCATCAATCAAGAGTTGTGGCCCATCCAGGCAGCAAACCGGGACCTCAACGCACCTCTCGAGTACCTAAGTGCTTTCTCCTAAATTAGGGTAAAACACCGCATGGCCTGATCACTCAACGACGATCATAGCATGGCCACCCCCCCCAAAAAGTACCTAACTAGGGTAAAACATCACAGCAGCCAAACAGGCCACCTACAATCAACGCTTGCCACCCTCCGAAAAAGTACATTATAACGCGTCCTGACACCGAGATGGGCATCAGTCGCGACTTGTTGTTGGTGAGAAACGGAGCTAAAGACCTCTACTCTCCTTTCGAAGTAAGTATTTTCTCCAAAGTTAGAAATTAAGGCCAAATTTTAAGATTTTAAACAGAGGGTAGTTAAAAGGGTGGCTACGACAGTGGAAATCTCACCAAAACACTTTAGAAATTTTTACTTACACTAAATGTTTCGAAGATTGACGCCATCTTGATGTTTACGGAGTCGCTTGTGTCAACAAACTTCCCATTTCCTGTGCTAAATCTGCACACCACTTGTACTCATAGACGCTGGGGCACTTTCATCACAACAATCGTAAACCAACCTCTTACCAGCACTTATTCAACGGATGACTACGGCATTCTTTGCGGCGTTTTGCGCTCCCCTTCAATTGTTTATCAGTGTTGTCAATTGGTATGTGTTTACCACCCTCCAAACTAGTATAGACTTACACAAAACCGAGGAAATAAGTGAAATTAGCGTATCTATTTGTATTATATATACGTACATATTACAGCAATTTCCATCATTACTGCATTACTATGACAACTAGAATTCATCGAAACAGTTTGTAAATGCATCGGCGTAGTGTGACGCTCCACTAGATTGGGCAACGATGACTCATTTTTCCTCACGTCGTCTGCTCGTAAGTATACATCCGAAACATTTGTAATTTTTAGGGGGTTAATTTGGTTTGCAAAAAGGGATAATAGACATGATTAAATAAACATTTTGAAGTAAAGTTAAACTAAATATTGAGTAAAGTAAACAATTAAGGGAATAAAGCTTTGCATCTCATAATCAGTGTTGTCATCTGCTGCTCGTAACTGTGTTTGCGGAGTGAGTGCTTAAGAACCAGGAACCACAGCGTGGTTCAAGTGCACTGTGGAGTGAATTAAGACAAAATGTGTATAATTACAATCAAATAAGCACTGTGGAGTTTCAGTTGTGATGGCAGTAAGGATAAAAACCACGATTACAAGGTAAGAATGAATTCAGTTCCAACCATAACCCCGGGAATAACTAAGTTTCATACTTTTCACTAATATAGGCCACAAAATGTTGTTTTATTGTGCTGATACAACTGCAATCTTGAGTTAAGATCAATAAACGTTACATATATACGCTAACATTGTTCAAATGAGTGCTGGGAAGGCTGGGGAAAGATGGTGGCCGTCACTGATGAGAACCTTCCATGCAAAACGTAGCCGCCTTATTGGATATTTCAAAACTGCCTTGAAAACATATTTTACGAAGAGCTCACATGCTTATTTGTTTCCGATACGTAATACAAACCCTCGGTCCTTTAACAATAGGAAAGGTAAACTAGCGGCAGCTGGGACGGTCGTAAGCTTCGAACAAGGGAGAAACGGTAGTTAACTGCTTGTCCGAGTCGTGCGCTGGCGCCCGCGCGCCCGAGAGGTGAAGAATCACTTTTGCTGCTTTCAGGCCGGCGGGTGTGAAGGACGTGTTCGTCATGGCGCTCTCTGCCCGCTTCATCGTCGTATGCTTTTGTTTATATTGTGTTTTCTAAATGGTTTGGTTTGGATTTTGACTTGAAAATGAAACTGTAAGTACACTGTTTTCATTTTGCATTACCTTAATTATGAATCAACATGGAGCTATCGCCGTAGAGACGGCGATTTCCGCTCTTTTTCATGAATTGAACCCTTGAATTATGTCTCGGTGCCGAGGGCGGGCGCACTCGCGCCGATCATGTATTTTGGGCGAAAGTGTGTAATTGAAAGATGTAAGTACTCTTTTTCATTATATTTTTGCCCTGTGCGTTCGTTGCCGAGAGCTTGATTGCGCTCGGCAAGAGCCTCTTATTTTGTATGAATAGAATGCAATGAAAGTGGATTCATAATGCAGTTTTCTTTTCATTTTCATTTATTAATTGCATCAAATTTAATTTTGGATCAATTTCCGCTCTTACCCGGGAATTAATCCTTACGATTTATTATCTGTGAAAGTGAAAATAGCAAGTGCAGTATTGTTCATTTTCATATATATTTATGATAGCATCATATTATTATGGATCAAGTTTCCGCTCTTACCGGGAATTGATTTTTCCCCCTTTAAGTTCTATGAAGTGAATCGCAAGTGCAGTATTCTGTTTCATTTTCATATTACTTTTCACTGCTGTGCGGGGGGGGGGTAGGGGAAGCGAAGGTCTGCCAGGAAGTCGTCGGAAAGCTCTCCCGCGACTCCCTTGGTATCCGATTCTTCGTCTTCTTTCCTGCCCCCCCGCTCAGCTTCCTCGTATTTTGTTTTTGGGGTCTTCCTTCCGTTCGGGGTGGGGCAATGTCTCCCCCCCCGTGCGTGAGGGAACCCCTCTTACTAATCTGTCTGTGCTACCGCAGGTGCTACAGCCGTGGGAGACGACCTTGGACAGGTATGGGCCACTGCGGCTGCAGGGCGTGCCTAGCATCCACGATCTGCTGCAGCGTCTAGCGAGGTCTGGGCGGTGACCTGGAGTGGTCTCCACTACAACCTTCACGGCCGCTTATGCTGCTTCCCCCCGCTGGTCTACACTCCCCATGCTGTGTCGTGACGCCGTCTGCCGCTTCTAGGGCCGGTCGCCGCCGTACCGAGGAGGGGTATCCGCCGCCGCCTGTGTTTTTCTTCGTGTTGCCTGCCCCAGACTTCCGCTGTTCCAGCAGCTCGCCCCTGGACCGGCCGCCAGTACCACGCTGGCTGCCGATGATTCTACGAGGCGATGGCTGGGCCTGCCGTACCTGTCGCTGATGTGGTTCCCGCTACTGGCTTGGCTGTCCCTTCTGTGTTTACCGCTGCCGCTGTTCCTGCCGCTCCTGAGCTGGTTGCTGTTCCTGTCGCTCCTGGTTCCTGCGCCTGTCCATGCTGGTCCTGCCCATGGTGTGTCTTCCCCAGTCCCAGGTCCTTCGGACAGGTGCAGTCGGGCCGTGTTGCTTCGGCAATAGGCCCCGACTCCGGCCTGGATGGAGGACTGACGACTGTCCTGCGTGAGCTGACGAAGAAGAGGAAGGTGTCATCTTCGTTCTGTTGATGCCTCTTCCCCTTCGACTTCTAAGGCCCATAAGCCGAAGAAGAAGAAGGCTGCCTCCCCCCCCTAAGAAGTCTCCTTCGGGAACTTCTAAGGGCCCGTCCCACCTCGGTGGGACGGGGGGTCCTTCTGCTGGTCCTCCTGCTACTTCGGGAGCGGGGCCCGTCTCCCCTTCCGTAAGGAAGAGATAGACGGGACAGAGGAGTATCGGTTTAGCTCTAGGTATCCTCGCCTGGTGCTAGCGGCGATGCCGCTACGCCAGGTTCCGGCTCGGTCTCTCGAGTGTACGCTCTCCCTCGGGAGACCGTGCAGCCAAAGTTTCGGCGCCAGAGTTCGCTCGGCGCCAAGACCACGGCACGGAGCAGAAGGCTGGCGAGAACCGCTCAGGTGACTCGCCAGGCCAGCGGCCGCTCTCGCAGCGACCAGCTGGTAACCGGGTTTTGTTATATTCCCCCTAAGAAGACTCCTTCGGGAACTTCGAAGGGCTCGTCACACTCCGGTGTGACGGGGGGGTTCTTCTGCTGGGGGTCCTCCTGTTCCTTCGGGAACGGGGCCCGTCTCCCCTTCTGAGAAGAAGAAGAAGACGGGACCAGGGTGTGCTGGCTACCGCTGGTACACCCTCGCCTGGTCTTGGCAGCTCTGCTGCTAAGCCAGGTACCGGCTCGGTTTCTCTCCCGCGAGAAGTTCGAGTGTACGGTCTCCTTCGGGTGACCGTGTGCAGCCAAGTTAAGACGCCTGAGTTCGCTCAGCGTCATGACCGAGGCACGGAGCAGAAGACTGTCGAGAGCCGCTCAGGTGACTCTCGCCAGGCCAGCTGGCCGCTCTCGCAGCGACCAGCCGGTACCTCGGGTGTGGACGTGACGGTCTCTGACCGGCCACGGGTTGAGGCTGGGAAGAGGTCCCCCAGGTCCCCTCGACCGACGGTACCAGCCTCGGCTGGTACCAGCGGTTGACGTGCCGCGAGGACGCTCACCGGTCTCACCGCGAAAGTGAGCTCTGCAGGTCACCTGACCGCCGCTCCCACAGGGACCGGGCGGATACGATGACCAGCAGCAGCTCGTCTGACGCACGGGACCGGGGTCGACGTGCTCAGTCGAGCCGCTCGCCACAGGTGAGCGGCACGGCCATGGCCTGCAGATCGATCCCCACCGCGGGTTGGTGATCGGCTGCAACCCCCCACGTACGCTGGTCCTGCCAGCGAGCGGGGCGGGAGCGTCAGGTCTGTCTCTCCACTACCTTCAACTTCCTCGGGCTACACCGGGAAGAGCGAGGTAGCTAGGAGTGATCGTGAGAGGTGCGCCGCACGATCCGTCACGACGCCGCACGTGCCACGTATGGTCTTAGGACCAACCAGGACGTACGCGCAAGTGATTGGAGGCGACCGTCAGGGGGGGGGAGGGGGTAGCGTCAGTTCTGTCTCTCCGATACCTTCAACTCCTCGGCTACGCCAGGAAGAGCGAGGTATATAGGAGTGATCGTGAGAGATGCACCGCTCACGATCCCGTCACGACGCCGCACGTGCCAGGTTGGTCTTAGGACCAACCAGGACGTACGCGCAAGTGATTGGAGGCAACCGTCAGGGATCTGTTGCTGGTCCTCTTCTGAAGGAGGAGGGTCCTGGGAGCTGCTCTTGTTGGAGGGACTGGACGGTCCTACTCCTCAAGACGCTGTAACTTCCGAGATTCAGAGTAACTTTACCCAGGTTATTGCACTGATTCGTCAGCACAACGACCGGGGGGAAGGATCGCCGCTCCCACCAGCAGAGCCCATGTCTCTGCTCGAGTCG
Organism: Macrobrachium nipponense; assembly: GCF_015104395.2. Classification (NCBI taxonomy): domain Eukaryota; kingdom Metazoa; phylum Arthropoda; class Malacostraca; order Decapoda; family Palaemonidae; genus Macrobrachium; species Macrobrachium nipponense. Next base: position 63,341,395 of record NC_061097.1, on the reverse strand, counting down.
TTTTGGGGCCCGAGAGGGAACCCAAACCGACGGTGGGTTTGCCGCGATCGGAGCTTGCCGATTCTGTCTTGAACCAAGAGTCTCTCGTCTCCGGACAAGAGGCTCTCTCAGTTCTGGCCGTTCGATCAAGCTACTTCCACCTCCTCTACTGCGACAGCGGCGTTTCTACGTGTCTTCGGACACCGTATTTAAATACTCCTTCGGTCCTCCTGAGAGGTTTCGACCACCTCGACGAGGACTGGAATGAGTCGGAGGACGGTATCGGCTCTCTCCTGTCAGGTGTCGAGTCAGCCCACCCAGACGACGTTCACAGTGGCGGAACAGACCCTTACCTACAGTGAGAGTTCGTAACCCTCCTCGGGAAAACGTTTTCTCCTGACGATACGTTTTCCCAGACTCTGAGAGGCCATCGCCGCAAGGCGATGGCTGCTCCTACTCTTCTCCAACTGCTAGTTCCACTGGAAGGCGAGCGAGGTATCCAATTCCTCCCCCATTCCCTCTCTCCTTACGGCTACGAGGGAAAGGGGAAGGATCCTACAGAGATTTCTCTGTAGGATCCCACGTTGGGGACTGCGCTACCAGGGGGGACCTTCGGGTCTACCTGACGTAACGCCCCCGGTCAGTTGAGGAGTATCCTGCCCCATTCTCGATTTCTACGGGAACGAGAGGACCACCAGCCGATATCGTTTGACGAATTCGGTGGGGGTTTCGACAGACTGCTTAGAATTCTACGGAATTTCTAGCGCATTCAGAGTGTTAGAGTTTCTTTTTACGATCTCCAAACACTTAGGCGAGACCACGGTCCAAGGTGAGCGAGACGAGAATCCCCGATATGTTACACGATAATCGGGAACCTCGCCTATGCTCGAATTCCTGGAATTTCTAGCATTAGGAAGAAGACTGCTGCTGAAAGAAGACTATCTCACAGTATGGCGACCAACCTGGAATAGAGAAGAACGGACGGGAATATCCAGTTTGGCTTGAACTATCGTCTTAGTATTCTGTTCACCATTGAAGGCTTTCCTTCGAGGAAGACTTCTCCTTCACTCTCTTTAATAGAGAACGAAGGTGGTCGATCTCCAATCCTTATTTTGTTTTCTTGAAGGAAAGAATTTAGGATGGAGATCGTTGTTCAGAATCCTACAAATATACTACGTATATTAACCTCGCGACATGATTCTGCTAAGCAGTTGAATGGTCCGAGGGTAGGCGCATATCCTGGTTATTCTACGGATTGCGACTTAGACGAAAGTATTCTAATTGAACTGCAACCGGGTTGCCTGCAACCTCCCGGAGTTTCCAGTTTCAATTTATATACTATGGTGTTTGTCACAACAACACCATTTAAGCTTTTATATTTACCGAAATTCGTTTCGCTTAAATATAATTGCTCGAGGCATATCTTTTTATGCTCGGTGGTTCTAGCCGAACGCATTCCTTCGTGGAAAGGATTACTTGGCAACTCAGGATGACGAGTCAGCGACAGCTACTGCGTATTGAATTGACCCGAGGCATTTCAGTATCAGCTGCCGCTTGAGATAGACGGTTGTTTATGTCTTTCTCACCTGCTTTGATTGAATAACAACCGTATCTCTGCGCAACAATCACGGACTTAAGTCTCTGATTAACGGGGATTCTCGCATACATGAATGACCATCTACTGCTGTGAAACGCTAGTATTCATCGTCTTCGGTATTGCGAGAATTTTAAACAGAGATATCTATTCGACTCTCATCTTTCTGTTTTACCGCACGGTAACAGAATTCTGTAATAGTCTCTTGCTGCATCGCTATCCCGATAATGCGAATGATTTTTGCGGAATCTGAGTATGTCCTCAAAATATCTTGTATTCGGAGGTGTACAATTGTTCATTGTTCACCCCAGGATTAGCAGATGTATTGAAAGACATCGCCTACTCCCACACTGCCAGCCTCTACTTCCAAACGTTCAGCCCATGAGAAGCAGTTCTTCAAGCGGCTCTCCCCTGTGTTTCATTACTGAAGAAAGCTCCGCTTTCATTGCACAACGGACAGCAATGAAATGGCGGTTAGCGTTTTCAGTCATTTGTAAGCACAGGTTTAGAATCTTGAGATTCCTTCTCTCGATTCAGCTGGAAGACGTAGGTTGCATTCATTGCCTACCTTCGTCTTCAACGTCACATAGTGTTGTTGTTTCTCCTTAAGCTGAGATTCAACGTCTATGAGATTTTCTTGCCATCAGGGACCTCGGTCTTTTGAAGGCAATTGACTTTCGCCTTTTGAGCTTATGCATTAAGAGAATCATCGCCGCGCCGTCCGGCATCGGTGACTAACAAATATTTTATTTGTTTGGTCTCTCAGCATAACTCTTTAAAGGGCGAAGGTCACGTGACTTACCCGGATGCTTGGACAACTTGCCTCTACTGATTCCGAACAGTCAGTCGGCAGCTGTCAGAGCGCCCGAGTCAGTTACGAACTATGCTGTGGACTTAGTTCAGGTTGTTCCAGAGCAATCATTACTTCGTCTTAATAGCTTGTCAGTATGAGTACTGTACATAACCAAAGTCGAGAAGAGGGATAGGTCATACGGACTATTCCTTCTTTCGTCTTAGGTAACTGCATGACTTCTCTTGAGAAGTCAAGCACAAAGGGATGGGGATTTGTGACGCTCGATTTCGTACCGATCTTCGTAGCGAAGACTCAGAACCCTTCGGTAACTGACGATTGGTTCGAGTCCTTCACAATAACCCTCCCTAATGGAACTTCACCGCCTCCGATACGAAGGCTATGCTGCTTTGTCCTGTGAAGGTGCGACGGAGCTGTCTGAAGAAACTCGACAACCCAGGATGAGTGTGGAACGCCTCTTCATCATTCTTCTCGCATTCCGCAAGAACTTCTCCGTGGCGCAGGTAATGAAGGCAGGCGCCTGGTCCAACCGGACCGCATGCACCTCCTTCTACCTTCAGGATATTTGCCCACAGTTCCTTGGATCTTTTTCCTTGGGAACCGTGGTGGTTGCTCAACACGTTGTGTAGTTAACCCCAGACCCTCGCAGGCTGAACAGCATCGAGTCCTGGTGTGACCGTAAGAATGGATGAGGAATGAGAGTGTGACTGGCTCCTCTTCCATCTTTTTCTTCCCTCTACCTTTGGGTAGAGGGACACGGTCGTCACCCTGCCTGGGTAAGGACGAGATGCAGGTGGAGCTACTCAATAGAGCACCATCCTATCCCTTTCAGTAGGGATAGGAGTAAATATCCACCACTTCCTCCAACAAGGGGGAGGAAGTGGATGCCAAATTGAGACAAACCCATCATTTTATGATTGTCTCTTGCAAACAGGAACAAGTTCTTGCTTGCTGGTATGAAGAGATACTTGCTCTCTCTTAGTACTTGGCCCAGAGGTCTGACCATTGATCCTGCGGTGCACACCCCGATCATCGGACAGAGGTTTGGATCCCTCCCTTGCTCTTACGACCAGGGAGGCACTCCAGGGTTGGACGAACACCAGTCTGTTCACCAAAAAGACTCAGATTCCTCCCACCAAGAAGTGAGTCTTCCTATTGTTAAAGGACCGAGGGTTTGTATTACGTATCGGAACAAATGACAATTTGTCGAAAATTGCATTTTTCCTAACTATACAAACCTGAGGTCCTTTACATATAGTCCCACCTCATGCCACCCTCACTCTGCAACTTTTTGCATGGGCCTAAAGCAAGTGATTCTTCACCTCTCGGGCGCGCGGGCGCGCGCACGATCGGACAAGCAGTTAACTACCGTTCTCCCCTTGTTCGAAGCTTACGACCGTCCCAGCTGCCGCTAGTTACCTTCCTATTGTTAAAGGACCTCAGGTTTGTATAGTTAGGAAAAATGCAATTTTCGACAAATTGTCATTTTAGTTCGTATGGGGCTTTCATATATCACAATATGTTGACGAAACTTCAGTCTTTTAAATGGTATGCTTAGAGTTGCAATTGTATTTCTTGTTTTCACCAATTAAATATCGAGTGAATAAGACCCGTCCACCGTGATGAGGGTTGGCCTGCCGTGGTGTCTACCCTAACGAAGTCCTGACACCGAAGATGGGCAGCGGTCGCTAAAGACCTCTACTCTCCTTTCAAAGTAGGGTAAAAAATCGCATGGTACAGGGGGTGAACCATGTACGATCAACGTGTACAACACCAAAAAAGTACATTACTACAACGCGTCCTGACATCAGAGATGGGCATCAGTCGCGACTTGTTGTTGGTGAGAAACGGAGCTAAAGACCTCTACTCTCCTTTCGAAGTAAGTATTTTCTCCAAAGTTTAGAAATTAAGGCCAAATTTAAGATTTAAGCAGAGGGTAGTGAAATGGTGGTACAAGGCAGTCCAAATCTCACCAAAACGCGTTCACATTTTTTACTTACAACTCTAAATATTAAGAAGATTGACGCCATCTCGATGTTTACGGAGTCGTGTGTGTCAATAAACTTCCATTTCCTGTGATAAATCTGCACACCACTAGCACCCACAGATGCTGGGGCACTTTCATAACAACAATCGGAACACGGTCCTAACCGGCTTGTTTGTTAGTAAACAACTGTTTTGGTAGAAGACGACGACGAAGCGTGCACTTGGATAGTTTTTTAAATAAATAGTAAAACATCAATATTTTACATATTTATGATGATTAATTTGAAATATTCGTTATTGAAAAAGTAACTCGATTCTGACTCAAATTTAAAGTGATTATTTTTTGGAATTAGAACGTTCGTTTAAGTCCTGTATTATGACATCACGACATCTGGCTTTCGTACCTATTGTAAAATAATTGCTTTACTCAACTTTCTTGCAGAACAGTTTACCATGTTATTCATGCAGGTTATCAGCTATTCATGTAATTGTTATAATCGTAATGCTCATATATATCTTTATTATTTACTTTTGGATATATGAAGATGCTTTACTGCCAGATTATCGCCGTAGTGTGACGCAATCATTTTCGGTCCCTGGGCCTCTGTTTTCACACCACAAGAAATTATGGGGCCGAATTTGCAATGACCAGAAAGTTGTTTAAAAGAGGAAAGTTAGCATTGAGGGGCATATGTTTTGATTTAGAAAAATACAAATTTATTCATAAGCTAGCTTGTAAAAAATACTTGATTACAAAAAACTTGATTTGACAAACTAAGTAGCATACCTACTATGGGTTTCAGCGACAGTGCAAGCACGTTTTTGGGCAATACCTATTTCTGTAACGAACACTCGTATCAGAACGAGATTTTGCTATAGTGCATTACACCCAGTGCCATAATTTATAAGGGTATCGTGATCACTAATCGTAAAGAATAACGACACTTGTCCTTTGTACCAAGAGACAAAAACTCCATCATGCAGAAATGGATACAAAACACGCGTAAAAAGCTCCACCTACCCTTTCTTCCCCCCCCCCCCCCCCCCCTCCACCGCCACCACCCCTTTCCTTCTTCGTTCCTTCGCTTCCTTTCTTTCTCTCTCTCTCTCTCTCTCTCTGTTGCCATTCGGTATGTGTTGACCACCCTCCAAACTGGGTATAAGAACTACACACAAAACGTTGAAAATTGGTGAAATTAGGCTATGT
>NC_061097.1:63315443-63335318 GCF_015104395.2 Macrobrachium nipponense | reverse complement strand
TACTTGTGCCTAGTTTTCATTATGGAAACATTCTTGAATAATAGTTAACATGCTAGGATAATAGAAATATCAAACATAAAAGAAAATGAGCAGGTTAATAATATAGAAACTTGGGCCGAATAACAATAAAACATTTTATATATATATATATATATATATATATATATATATATATATATATATATATATATATATATATATATATATATATATATATATATATATATATATATATATATATATATATATATATATATATTTATTACATGGAATATATGTTTCAGGTTGAAACCTATCGTTGGCAATAAAAAACTGTTACTACTTATGGTCCATCCTTGAACATCCCAGTACAGTAAGTGAATACTGAGTAAAAACGGTTCATTAAAAAAATCCTGTAAATGCATAAAGTGGGTTTTGGAATGCAACCAGAAATGTACGATTTACAGAAAATATTCGAATGTGGAATCCAGATTTGCAGTGGAATGCATCTTTAAACTTTGAATTGCGACATTGTTCTGCTATTTTACAAAAAAATGATGTGATCATATTTTTTGTAATGCGAAGACATATGTTGCGAAATACGAAGTATACTTGTGCCAGTTTTTCATTATGGAAACATTCTTGAATAATAGTTAACATGCTAGAATAATAGAAATATCAAACATAAAAGAAAATGAGCAGGTTAATAATATAGAAACTTGGGCCGAATAAAACAATAAACATTTTATATATATATATATATATATATATATATATATATATATATATATATATATATATATATATATATATATATATACATATATATATATATATATATATATATATATATATATATATATATATATATATATATATATATATATATATATATAATTTTATCAGCAGATATAATTCAGAATAATAAGACGAAAGATAAGCAGTTATGGCTCAAAACGATATGTTTTCGACTGGTTCAATTGGTTCTTGTATATTATTCTTTATATTGAAAAAATAAATGTTCATCTCAAAAAAGGACCGAAATACATCCTACTCAGTCTGGAAATTGGAAGATCGCTAGACTCTGGATAAATGGAAATGGGCGAAATGTCGAATCTTGGAGAAAGGCACCAAGTAGCTGAAGTCCGCTGCCATACAATCACTGAAAGAGGTCACTTCCAATGTCAGTATTACAAAATATATACTTAACACTTGACAAGGCGTTTAGTAGTTCAATAGGTAAGATTTTTTAACGGTAGGTGGTATGTAATGGACACTAACTATACCACAAAATAAAAGGACTGTAAGCAATGAAAGGTTCCAGACTTCACCAAAAGCAATTCTATGTATATACATATATGTATATATATATATATATATATATATATATATATATATATATGTGTGTGTATATATATATATATATATATATATATATATATATATATATATATATATATATATATACAACAAATATTTTGTACTTGTGAAGCATTATTTCAAAGACGAAGATGTGACAATGATTCGGCCAAAAACATCCGATTTCAGGTGAAAATGTGACAATAATTAAAAAAATATGCTTATTTTTGTAAAAAATCTGAATTCAAAGTCGAAAATGTGACAATGATCCACCAAAGAAAACGCTTTCTCTTTCATTGCAAGACATCTCACTCCGAAGACGAAAATACGACACTGATTCAACGACAGAAAAGAAAAACCTTCAGATGATCAAACGACAGAAAGTGTCCCTGTATCATTTATATCTATTATCAGCTTCCCCATCTATGACGAAGGCAGGAGATCCATCCCCGTCACAGACCCTCGACCTCTTCCTTCATTTTTCCGAGGCACATAATTCAAGGGCCGACCTTTTCATTTCCTTTTTAGCTGCCTGACAAAAGGACGAGAGATGTCAGTCGTCTAATGTGATATTAATCTCGTGTCATAGATTTAAAATGCTTTAAATAGATGTATATATGCAGGTGTCTTGCCATTATTTTATTGTAATACAAATAGCGATTAAGGCACAAAGCTTCTAAGCTTGCAACCTTGATATGAATAAAAGCAAACTATTCATATGAATGCCATCCCATAGAAATTCAACCACATGAAACACATATGCACACACGCGCTCACAGACAGATAAACAGACATGCAGACAGACAGACAAACAGACAGACAGACAAGAACAGCTACGTAATAAATGCAAAAATGGAAACAGTTCATAAACATGATAATATAAAAACAATTTTAAATGATGCAGCTTTATTTGCAGAACTGTATCAAATGATCTGAGGTTCCCTAATGAACTACAGACAGTAGAATGGAATGAGTCTTCTTGCTTACTTTCATTTGAATTTTCGTTCATCTATTAATGGTACTTCGTGTCCCATATTTTACATAGCTCAAGATTCTCTCTTGGCATCACTCATATCAAACGCCATCATTAATCACCGTTTTTCTGAGACGATTCTATGAAATTTATCCTGCCAAGCCAAGAACTGTGGTACTGTCAGCCATTTGGTGCCTCAAACAGTGAAAAGAGGGCGTTGGAGTGGTTGGACAGCAAGATAAAAGAGATCCAGAAAATAAATAGTTCACTATCAGTCAGATATTACGACAAAAATATTCAAGGCATGAGTAACAGTTTGGGTTATTAGTTCTCCGCTTTTTATATAGAATTGTTGTTGGATATGTAAAAGTACTTAAGGGTTTTTTATAAATATATTTCTGCATATCATCAAGAGTCAGTCATTATGAGTCTTGTATACATTAACATTTCAGCATTCAGTATACCATTAAGTCCTTTATGCTCTCGTTATCTTGCGACGAAATATAAAAAGAAAAAAAAAAAAAAAAGAGTAAAATTCATTCACGCAGGAAAAAGAAAAGAATTAGACGAAATGAAAAAAGACAGAACCAGTTTCAGTTTGGGTGAACAAAATTCTCTTCTTCGCTCTCACAGCTGAGACTCGGCTTTCCCGGTGAAGACAAAACGAGATCTTTTTCCCTCAACATTTGAATCTCCAAAGTTTTTTTTTCCTTTCTTTTTTGGAAGCGGTGTTCGTTCTTTGCAACATCTACTCTTTTCACCCTTTCTGTTGTGTTACGTACCTTTCTTAAAATAAATCTTACTGAAGGAGCTTCATAATTATTATTATTATTATTATTATTATTATTATTATTATTATTATTATTATTGTATGCTGGAAGTAAACCCTCTTCTAAACATGTTTTATTAAAAGTGATTGCTGCCTCAGCTGCATTAATTTTATACAGGTTCTTCTCTATTTTCTAATTATTGCTTTCTCATTGTTGCTTAAACTGGTGAGCAACGACCCCGAAGGTTGCCATATCTCAATTACGATTGGATTTTATTGGTAAAAAATTTCAGTTGGGGTAGTCAAATTTTCGGGTATATCCCGTAGAGTTTATTGCAGATAGAATTGATGTTAAGGGGACCGTCCGCTATGGCGGATGACTGTCAACTTGAAAAAAATAAAAATCGAGTTATTACTTGTATCTATGCAGAAACATGCCGTGCATGCTTTCCAGAAGTTTCAGCCAATTATTTTCGCAAATAATGAAGATATAGCGTTTTTAAATGATGACGTCATCGTAACTGCGTCGTCTGATGACTTGAGTTGACAGAATCGTTTTTGCGTGTTTTTATTTGTTTTTGCATATATACAGCGATTTTTTAAGATTTTTTTCGAAATTCTCATACATATGGTAGCAATGAAAGTACTGTGGACACTGGGTGAGAAGCGAGCTGCTCAGAGCGGTTATTTATAGGCGAGACTCGGAGAATGACTCAGTTACGCCACAGACGTCAAAGCAGTTACAAGGACGTAGGCACTTGCGTTTGGTTACTAGCTATTTACGTTGTTTTTTATAACTTCTTAGTGAACTTATAGCAATGCTGAAGTTACCTAAGATCAAGAAGGCTACTCAGCAACTATGGCTAGCAAAATTAGCGAAGACCAGGAGTGTGCTGAAAGAAAAACACGAAAATTAATTGTTTTCAGCTGCCCTCATTGTCTCATGCTCGCCGTCAACATCATTATCTGGTGTCACGCTGAGGGTATTTTTAACACCACTTTTAGGGGTAGGACCACGATCCTTGATGTAGAAATCAACAATAAAAAGTACAAATAAAGTAATTATAATAATGTCGTTTTGACTTTTATAAGAAAAAAACGAAAATTTACATAGCAAATCTTTGGGAGCTCATAACTCAAAAACATACTTATGCGCATGTCGGTAACCATTACTCGGTTATTTATTATCCAATTTTAGAGAGAAAGATATCATTGGAAAGAGGAATAAAAATCCCATAATTCTGTGCGATAGAATTTTGATTTCTTTTTTTCTTTTTTTTTTTAGAATTTTTTGAGTGTCTAGACTAAAAAAAAAGAAAATAAATTCATAAACAAAAATAAAAAAATAAAAAATAAAAATTCTGTCACACAGAATTGTTCCGTATATAAAGAAGTTTTTATGGTATGATTTTCAATACAACTGATGTCATATTAGCGGAGAAAAAACTACCAATTTGTTTTTTAAATCATGATTTTTGCTAATAAAACAAAATGTTCTTGATCAAATGACTTGAAATTTTTATATGATGAAGGTATTATATATATCTAAAACATATGAAAATTATGTATTTTGCTTGTAACAAATAAAAAAAATAGACATCATAGCGGACGGTCCATTCTTCCGATTCTTTCCGGACGTTTCGTCTTAATAAACCTCAGACATCCTTTTGGGCGGAGGTGGGTGAAGGACTGAAGTGAGAGGGTGAGTCCAGCTTATGATTATTATTATTATTATTATTGTTTTTTTTTTTTTTTTTTTTTTTTTTGTGCTATCACAGTCCTCCAATTCGACTGGGTGGTATTTATAGTGTGGGGTTCCGGGTTGCATCCTGCCTCCTTAGGAGTCCATCACTTTTCTTACTATGTGTGCCGTTTCTAGGATCACACTCTTCTGCATGAGTCTGGAGCTACTTCAGCCTCTAGTTTTTCTAGATTCCTTTTCAGGGATCTTGGGATCGTGCCTAGTGCTCCTATGATTATGGGTACGATTTCCACTGGCATATCCCTATCCATTCTTATTTCTATTTCAGATCTTGATACTTATCCATTTTTTTCCTTCTCTTTCTCTTCAACTCTGGTGTCCCATGGAATATATGCGACATCAATGAGTGATACTTTCTTCTTGACTTTGTCAATCAACGTCACGTCGGTCTATTTGCACGTATCACCCTATCCGTTCTGATACCATAGTCCCAGAGGATCTTTGCCTGATCGTTTTCTATCACTCCTTCAGGTTGGTGCTCGTACCACTTATACTGCAAGGTAGCTGATGTTTCTTGCACAGGCTCCATGGAGGGCTTTTGCCACTGAATCACCTGCCTCTTTTTGTACTGGTCTGTGCAAGTGCCGGGCATTCGCTTGCTATGTGGTTTATGGTTTCATTTTTCGTATTACACTTCCTACATATGGGAGAGATGTTATTTCCATCTATCGTTCTTTGAACATATCTGTTCTTAGGGCCTGATCTTGTGCCGCTGTTATCATTCCTTCAGTTTCCTTCTTCAGCTCTCCCTCTGTAGCCATTGCCATGTGTCATATATGGCTAGTTCTTTAGTCTGTCTCATGTATTGTCCGGGCATTGGTTTGTTGTGCCAGTCCTCTGTTCTGTCTGTCATTCTCCTGTCTCTGTATATTTTCGGGGTCTTCGTCTACTTTTATTAGTCCTTCTTCCCATGCACTCTTTAGCCACTCGTCTTCACTGGTTTTCAGATATTGCCCCAGTGCCCTGTTCTCGATGTTGACACAGTCCTCTATACTTAGTAGTCCTCTCCCTCCTTCCTTTCGTGTTATGTATACTCTGTCCGTATTTGCTCTTTGGTGTAGTGCTTTGTGTATTGTCATAGTTTCCTGGTTTTCTGATCTATGCTGCAGAGTTCTGCCTTCGTCCATTCGACTATTCTGCGCTGTATCTGATTACTGGCACTGCCCTTGTGTTTATGGCTTTTATCATATTTCCGGCGTTGAGTTTTGACTGAGTGTCGCCTGAGTCTCTGCATATATTCTTTTTCCTGATCGTCGTCCTTCATCTTTTGGTGTTTTTATATCCCCTCCTTCCATTATTCCCAGGTATTTGTATCCTGTCTCATCTATGTGTTTGATGTTGCTCCCATCTGGTTAGCTTTATCCCCTTCAGTTCTCGTTACTTTGCCTTTTCGTATGTTGACTAAGGCGCATTTTTCTGTTCCAAACTCCATCCTGATGTCCCCAGATACAATCCTTACAGTCTGGATTAGGGTATCTAATTCCTTGATACTCTTACCATACAGCTTGATGTCGTCCATGAACATCAGATGGATAATTCTGTTGCCTCTTTTCTTGAGTTTGGTACCCAGCATCCATCTTCTGCAGTACTTTTGTCATGGGAATCATGGCTACTACGAAGAGTAGCGGGGACAGTGAGTCGTCCTGGAAGATCCCTCTCCTGATATTAACCTCTTGCTAGTCTTATTCCAGAGCTTGTAAGTATTGTATTCCAGTTGCGCATTGTATTTTTGAGGAAGCTGATGGTGTTTTTCCTCGGCTGCCCATATATTTTCAGGCATTCTATTAGCCATGTGTGTGGTATCAATGTCGAAGGCTTTCATATAGTCTATCCATGCTATGCTTAGGTTGGTTTTTCCATCTCTTACTGTTCTTCATTACCATTTTGTCTATCAGAAGCTGGTCTTTTGTGCCCTACACTTCCTTCTGCAGCCTTTCTGTTGGTGGGGGATGGTGTTTTGCATCCTCTAGTAGTTGTATAGCCTTTCGCTGATGATACCTGTTAGCAACTTCCACATTATTGGTAGGCAGGTGATAGGCCTGTAGTTACTGGCTATATTTCCCTTACTCTTGTCTTTCTGCACTAAGGATGTTCTTTCTGTGGTCATCCATTTGAGCGCATGGTGATTTGTGATACAAATGCTGGAGTTGTTCTGCTATTCATGGGTGTAGGGCCTTGAAGTTTTTGAGCTATAGCATATCTGTAACTTCATCGGGACCTGGGTCTTTCCAGTTGGGCATTTTCTTTAGTTGCTGTCTGACTGCCTGTCGCGATGTCAGTGAATCTTTGTTTTATTCTCCCTGTTTCTTCTGCTTTATTATTATTATTATTATTATTAAAGTGCAGTGCGACGCAGTGTGGTCTGCGATACGTGGGATCCAGTTCCCGCTGGCTTAGACAAAATTTTGGAACACAGAGGTCTTTCCGTTAGAACTAGGTTTCCTCTTTCTAAACCACCTTTTCTGCCATAAGGGATCACAGTTTAGCACAAGACCATCCTTTCACTCACCTAGATTTTAGAGTACTGTCTTTTTGCTCAAATAGACTGGACCTTTTAATTTTAGAGTCGCTGTTTATAAGAAAATGAACCGGAATGAACAACAACTCGTCCGGTATTCAACTAGCTATCATATAGTTCATAGTAGGTACACAAAGTGGGTCGTTAGTCATTTTATTTTTGAGTGTGGTAGTTTGTTTACCTTTCATATTATTTTATTCTGTTTTTGTATGTTTTGCGTTTGTTTTAGTTTTTTCGTAATTTTCAATTTTTAGTTTGTATGTGATGTTTATTTTATTTTATGTTTTTACTGAAGCTTTTAATCAGACAATTCATTTTAATGTAATTTTTAGTGATTTCTCATCCTTGTCATTTTTTTCAGCCTGAAGATGATGGTTTTAAACCTCGAAAGCTCGTAATATTAAAGAATGTTCTTCCTAGTTTTGGAACTATTATTTATCATCAAGCTATATATATATATATATATATATATATATATATATATATATATATATATATATATATATATATATATATAATATATGATATATATATATATATATATATGTGTGTGTGTGTGTGTGTGTGGCTCTTACGCGCTGTTCAAAGATTCTCACAGTACCAAAGCAACACCCTCTATATAATTCCCTGTATCATTTTGAATGGTTTAATTCCATTCAATTCCTAATAATTATAGAAATTCGAGTAATGACCTCATAAACACTGATCACTGAAATCTATTCTCTGACCTGTGGGAATTTATTTTCCAATGAATGAATCGTCTTTTTTAGTCCATACTAATTTCCGCCCCAAACGTATTTGCCACTTAATATCAAGAACGTAAATAATTACTGTCATCTACCACTAATTAGGGGGAGCCCGGTTTTGTATGGCCCAGTCACAAATTAAAGCTGATTCAAAGAAATGTCCCGCAATTAGGTTGATGAGAAGTGAGGTCATTTTTAGAAAGGTATTAGGCGCTCTGTAAGTTAAGAATATAGAACCTACAAGCCTCCTTTTAATCGATAAGATTTCCTTGAATATAAAGGGCTTCATGAAAGGTGATTATGAACTGAAAATTGAGATGTGTGTATACACTTTTTTGTGGGTGTGTATGAAATCTAAGTCTATTGTAAGTCAAAGAACCTATGAAATACTTAAGACTTCAGACAGTTTTATAAGGTTGCTGGTTGTTAGTTATTATGCAAACTCTCTCTCTCTCATTATATATATACGTATTATATATATATATATATATATATATATATATATATATATATATATATATATATATACATATATATACATATATATATATACATATATATATATATATATATATATATATATATATATATATACATATATATATACATTATATATATATATATATATATATATATATTATATATATATATATATATATATATATATATATATATATATATATATATATATATATACAGTGATATAGATATTCGCTCATCATTTCAACAATGACATAATTCAAAAAATGCTACTTTTCAGGAGAAGCAAAATAAAAAATTTAATTATGTAATCAGTCCCCCCTTGGAACTTTAACGGGGTATTTAGCAATGAATTTTTATTTCATGATTAAATGTAGTACATGACATCTTATTATTAAAAAATACATTTATTATAAACATGCTTTTGTGCCTATTTGAAACATAAATTTGGAATTATGACGTTATTGCACGAAATATACGCATTTTCCACTGTTGTAACAGAAAGTTATGACTATTATACAACAAAAGGAGAAATAAATAAAGGAAATAAACAACTGCTATTACACAAGTAACAGTTCACATAATCATAAACTGTGTGAACAAAATAAATTAAATACAAAAGCTGTTGGACCCCTGTATTTGAGGCGTTCCCAAACTGTGCGAATAATACAAAGTAAATAACAAAGCAGTTGTACCCCTGTATTTGAGGCGTCGTTCCTTTTTTTTACTAAATGATTAAAATAAAAAGATTAACTCCATATTCTTCTTGAAGACTATCAGAAAATACATTCTCATAAAACCTCTTATAAGGATTAGGAATGAGGCTTCTCTTGCACAAATCAAGATCTTCTTTCTTCTTGGATGTTATACCTGGTTTGTGACCAAAGCATGGTGGAATTGTGAAGGTTCCTTTTGGCATTTACAGTTGCTTCCTTGAAATTTTCACCATAAGAATATTTGTAGAGTACTGAATTTGGAGATTCTTTAGTAACTTTCAATATTTTTCACTTCAGATATGTTTTCAGCTCCTTCATGTTCATCATTGAACCAATTTCGTTAGCCAAAACTTTAATGTTCAAGAAGAATTCATAATCACATCTTTCAACTTAAAAGGCTCTCATTTTTTTTCTTGCCATTCGAATAGCGGTTATGAATGTTTCTGGAACATAGATTGGTCCACTCTTAAGGGGTCGCTTGACTTGCCTTTCAATCAATGAGTAAACTGAATCGCCCTCATTCTGGAAATGTCCTTTAATGAGAAACTTGTGAGTAATGGAATCAAGGTCCAGATTATTTACTGCATATAGTAGAGAGCTAACAAAAACTTGTTTTCTGCGACGACACCTCAATTGTCTGAATAAAAATAATATCCTTCTTACCAGGTTTCACAACTTTATGGATATAGTCAAGGACACACGAACCAAGTTCATTTACTCCACGATGCCCATTAGATTCATCCCAGACATAACACTCACAATTGTTAGATTTAAAGTCATAAAGTGTAAAATTCAAAACATTTAACTTGGATTTGTAGTAAAACAGGGATACATCTCCTTTGGGCAGTTGGAATACAGCTTCCAAATCATAAACAGCTACAGCAGCATTTGATGATACTTTATCACTAGCTTTTTCAGATCTTGACAATTTTTTTTCAACTTGGTGCTGATCATACTTCTCTTGCAGACTATTTTTTTCAGTTTTACTTGCATTTTCAAAGGTTGCACATGTGTCACATTGATCTTTTTTCGAGGTGGAAAAAAATAAATGATCTTGTAATCTTCAGTGAAACACCTTGTAGAACATAGAGTAGTTCCCAGACGGCGCATTATTCTCTTGGCATTTTTGAAACATAAATCTCTATGGATATCAGCAACAGCCTTGCTTCCGTCAATGAAGACTCTCGATGTATTAGCCCTGAGGTAATGACTCTCAATTTTTGGAATGGAATCAATATGAGCCTTCATTCCGTCCTTGATACCTTCATCAACGGTGTGGTGATTACTGTGCTTACCTCTCAGATCATTTTCAATCAAATTTCCACAAACTTTATTCTTCTTTTCCAGGACTGTGCGGATAGGGCGGTCATTGATATCTAATGTGTTTATGTACGAACATATCTGTACTTTGTACAATTTGATCAATTGCATTAGCAATAAACTGTTTTTGTTTGTCAATATCACCCAATTCCCAGTAGGATGCAAAATACGGACATTCTTTGTTTTTCAGTAAATTTCATTGAGCACTTCAACCTGCATTTTTCCCCGCAAGGCGGCTTTACTTTTCTTTCTTCCCATTCTTTTCTCTCTTTGGTATGCATTACATACCGTTTTCCTTCATTTCGTAGTTTTTTCTGGAGACTTCGCCCCCAATTTTCGCAGACCCCTGCGATGATGCCTCTTTTGTTTTTTCCACCGATTTCAATGCCAACTGTGACAGTTGTTTACCTCGACTAGTCATATTTACCTGTATTAAGATAAATTATATTGATTTTTAGGGCAATCACTCAAACTTTATGCTCAGAGTAAATGTCTTAACTGTAGCTTTAAACTTATCCTAGTAACATACTTTGTTGTAAGAACGACATAATCAAATATGTATCATGACTGAAATATGCAATTCTGAACAGTTTTGTTTCAATAATGTCATAAATATACTTAGGTCTAATTTCATATAGTCAAGCGACTGCTTGCTTGGTTGTAAGAATGACACAGGACAAAATATTTCGATTACACGTACACTCTTTACTTTCAACAACGTCATATTTTGATATATGTGGGCAAGAAATTGGATAAATATTGTTTCAATATCGCATTAAGTCTAAATAATTCACTTTTCAACAAAAAGTTATGATATCAAACAATTACTAACCTCGTCAGAACACTGTCATAATAAGAAATATGTCACTGTTGCAGGAACAATAACGATGCTTTCTCTACAACAGTCAAGACGCAACCACTATGACAATCAAACGATAAGTTTGAATTTAAATGAGTCACTATGCCTTGAGCGACATCTAGCCGTTAGTTTTGCTACTAGAGTTATGTTGTTCTTACCACAAATAAATATAGAAAATGGCAAATTCAGTGGTATAGATAACTCAAAATCTTCAATTTTTGAGTTATGTCATTGTTGAAATGAATGAGCGACATGACAGTAGTAGGTATGTAAAAGCAGGAACAATTCACATAAAAAAGACGAGGAATGCGCAATAAGTTTGACAATGTTACAATATAAAAACAATCAAATGCAATACAGTAATATAAGAATATGGCAATGCTAGTTGAATGGCTACTTCCCTTTATTGTTTAATAATTGATAACTGTTGTGGAGTTAGTTCCCTTAATAAGAAACTTTCATTTGTAGGTAACTTTACCTTTGGTTACTGTCAAGTGATTTTTTTTTTTTTTTTGCTGGACACAATTCAACCCCAAGCTCGAAATTAACACATCATCACCTGGCCATTAGATAACAGCACGAATTTGGAAACCGGTCCAAATCATATAAGAGAGAGAGAGAGAAGTGCGAGAAGTAGAGATGGAAGAAGAGAGAGAGAGAGAGAGAGCGTAAAAGAGATTGAGATTTTTTTTTTTTTTTTCGAATCGAACGCGGATGACCGTTAGACCCTGGTTGATATGATTAGCGTCAAGACATTGGTATTTGAAAGGGAGGGCCTCGGCGAGGTAATCCTCATTTGGGAGGACCTCGGATAGTAATCCTCTCAATTGGGGATTACCTCGTCAAGAGGATGGTCAGTCACAGCCATATTATAACTTGAAACTGTTCTCCCAGGCTGGGCTGCCAGATTTCCACACTAAGGAAATCCACGATCGGTACACACAGTTGCCAGTTAGTTATGCAATATATTCGACTTTATCGGTGTAGTGGTTGGAGCTCTGGAGGAATGTTATACGTTGTTTATCGTGATCTTGTAAGTGCTAGCCAATATTTCATTACGTAGTATTAAAAGTGTGAAAATTGTTGATTCATTAATAGAATTCTTTACCAGGTTTGGCATGCCCAAAATAATTCAGTCAGATTGTGGATCCAAGTTTATTAGTAATTATTTCAGGGATAACAAAATGGCTGAAGTTAAGCCACGTAACCTCTTCTCCATATCATCCGGAGAGTCAGGGAGCCTTGGAAAGGTTTCATCAGACGTTGAAATCGATGTTGAAAAAGTATTGTCTAAGTTATGGTTCGGAGTGGGACAAGGAGTTGCCATATTTGTTATTTGCATTTCGTTCAACACCTACTGCATTCAATCCTCAGGTTTTTCACCCTTTAATTTGATTTTTGGTCATTGTGTGCGTGGTCCTCTTGACGTCGTTAAGGAATCATGGGAGGGAGACGTCCCTCACATTAATTTGTTGTATTATGTAACGAATCTTGGGGACAAATTGACCAAGGCATGGAAGTTTGCTGCGGGAAATGGGAAATATGTTGAAACCATATAAGGAACGGGATAAGGTGGGTACACTGGCCACTATAGGACTATTGGAAAATCTGTTAATAATAGTGATAACTTTGTTTCTTTTTCAGAGGTTGAAGATAATGAAAATAATCGTGTTGATGAAGGTAACTGGCGCTCTGATAAAAAAGGGTCATTAGCAAACTTCGGTGGTATGGTTTCACACTTGAGTAATGATAAGCAGAGATCCTTGAAGAGGTTGGTGAATAATTATAAATGTTTATTTTCTGATGTGCCAGGCCGAACGTCCGTTTTAGAACATGATGTGGACGTGGGTAATGCTGTTCCTGTGAAACAAGCCCCTTATAGGTTAAATCCCTTCAAAAGTGGTGTAGTAGCAAAGGAAGTTGATTACATGCTGAAGCATGACCTTATTGAGCCGAGTAAGAATCCTGTCATCTCCGGTAGTTTTGGTTAAGAAATCTGACGGAGACTTTAGGTTTATGTTTTGATTACAGAAAGTTGAACGAGGGTGACCAGGGCAGACTGTTATCCTTTGCCTCGTATAGAGAACTGTATTGACCGCTTGGGAAAGTCAAAACATATTAGCAAATTTTATTTATTAAAAGGTTCCTCTTTCCATACGTGCTAGAGCCTTATCGGCGTTTGTAACCCCACAACCCCACAAGGTTTGTTTCAGTGCAAAGTGATGCCGTTTGGGATGAAGAATGCGGCAGCCACTTTCCAAAGATTAATGAATAGTTTGGTGTACGGTTTAGAGGGTTGTGTGGTATACATAGACGATATTGTTATCTATAGTGATGATTGGGAGACTCATCTGAAGAGAATCGAGGCGTTGTTTGAAGTGTTGAAAAAAGCAGGTTTGGTAGTGAATTTGAAGAGTGAGTTCGCTAAAGCGAAAGTCATGTATTTAGGCCACGAGGTTGGTGGTGGCAAGGTAATCCCCAAATAGGCCAGTATTGAATCAATAAAGAAAATAGGTGTTCCTAAATGTCATAGGGATGTCCGTAAGTTCCTTGGCTTAGTAGGTTATTATAGGCGTTTTGTCAAGAACTTTTCGGACATTGCTGAACCTCTAACCCGTTTTTTTGAAGAAGGAAGTGAAGTTTGCTTGGTTCCTCTGATACTTAAAATGCTTTTGAGAAGTTGAAACAGGTGCTTGTTAGTTTCCCTATTTTTATAGAGCTCCGGATTTCAATGTTCCTTTTGATCTTGCTACGGATGCCAGTGATCTGGGTGTTGGTGCAGTCCTTTTACAGGCTGACGAATAAGGTGTGTCTCATCCAGTTGCCTTCTTCTCTAAAAAGTTAACGTCTGCCCAGCGGAAATATTCAACCGTTGAGAAGGAGACACTCGCATTGATCCTAGCAATTATAATTTTTCTGTTTTATCTATCGTCAACAGGTATGCCTATAAAAAATTATGACTGATCATAACCCTCTAACTTTTGTCAGCAGATATAAAAATAAGAATCAGAGGCTAATGAAATTTAGGGGGAAATTTCATGATATTAAATCGTATATGCTTCCTTGTTTTCTACAAATGTACTGTTTTCTGTAAGAATGACTTGTTTACTGCGTGTATCCTTCAAGGTGTGGCTAGTCTCAGGCGTTTCCTAGTTTCTGTTAGAGTGAAATCGCCCTTATTGCTAATCTTGTAGTGTCAGTTAGGATATTAAGCCTTCTTTTGACTATGTTTTCCTTTGTAAAATCAGTTTGCCTCAGTAAAGGGTCTAAATAGGACCGAAAGTACTTGGCTATCTCGCTTTTTCATTTTTTCCTTCGAGGCAAAAACCTTCATTTATACATAGCATCACGTATTATATATTTTCGTGATCAAGTTATTCATGTATCTATATATATATACGGGCATACATACATACATGCATACACACACACACACACACACACACACACACACACACACACACACATATATATATATATATATATATATATATATATATATATATATATATATATATATATAGCTATACATATGTATATATATATGACATTCTCTCTCTCTCTCTCTCTCTCTCCTCTCTCTCTCTCTCTCTCTCTCTCTCTTCTATTTTAAAGATTCCACCTTCTTCCTAACACAACCAAGAGAGAACATTGTTCCTGGGAAAAAGAAAGCTAATTTATTATGAACCACAATTAAGCAGGGAACGTTTTCACACCCCGCCCCCACCCCCACCCCTGCACCAGTACACTCAGTCTTATCTTAAAGTCTACCTTTACCGATTCTTCTCTCCTGGATTTTTCGATGTCCTCGCCTTCCTTGGATCCCAGTCTGGAGACAGTATGTTCGTTCGTTCGTTCGACCTCCTCTCTGTGTGTGTCCAGAAGAGCGCCTTCACCTTGGAATTCTTGAGCATTTGAACTTGAAGATCTCTGGAGATGTTGTTATCCTCGACGGAGCCACAGCTCGGAAAGAATCTGGGGCCATTCTTGCAGAGGTGGCCATTCTTGGCTCCGTCGAATCCTTGCCCAGAGATCTTCTCCGCTCAAATTGCTACAGAGGAAGAGTGAGAATAGAACTATTCTACTTACGAGAACAGAGGAGAAAGGCTTCTGCAATCCTCAGGAATCCCAAAAGGAAATCGCCCTTCAAGGCACGAAGGAAGGAAGACGAAGGACGAACGAACACACTGTCTCCGTCTGTCTCCAAGGAAGGAGAAAGACTTCGAAAGAATCTGAAGCCACTCTTGCAGAGCTGTGGCTCCGTCGAATACAGCCACAGAGATCTTCACTGCTCAGATTGCTAAAGAATCCCAATTGCCTCCGTCTGTCTCCAAGGAAGGAAGAAGACTTCGAAATCCACAAGAGAAGAATCGAAGCTTCCGTCAGCTTCTCAAACCAACCATCAGCACCAAGCGTCTTTGATTCAACCTCTCGACAGCAGAGCCTGCCGCCAAGGACTGAGGGAAAGAGGAGGAAAGAAGCAAGAAGGTCTGCAAAGGACGGCACAAGGAGACGAGGACCAAAAGGAGGACTGGACACAGGAAGAAGACTGGACACAGAAAGAAGACTGGACGCAGGAAGAAGACTGGACGCAGAAAGAAGACTGGATGCAGGAAGAAGACTGGACGCAGGAAGAAGACTGGATGCAGGAAGAAGACTGGACACAGAAAGAAGACTGGACGCAGGAAGAAGACTGGACACAGAAAGAAGACTGGACGCAGGAAGAAGACTGGACACAGAAAGAAGACTGGACGCAGAAAGAAGACTGGACGCAGAAAGAAGACTGGACGCAGGAAGAAGACTGGACACAGAAAGAAGACTGGATGCAGAAGAAGACTGGACGCAGAAAGAAGACTGGATGCAGGAAGAAGACTGGACACAGAAAGAAGACTGGACGCAGAAAGAAGACTGGACGCAGAAAGAAGACTGGATGCAGGAAGAAGACTGGACACAGAAAGAAGACTGGACGCAGAAAGAAGACTGGACGCAGAAAGAAGACTGGATGCAGGAAGAAGACTGGACACAGAAAGAAGACTGGACGCAGAAGAAGACTGGACGCAGAAAGAAGACTGGACGCAGAAAGAAGACTGGATGCAGAAAGAAGACTGGACACAGAAAGAAGACTGGACGCAGAAAGAAGACTGGACACAGAAAGAAGACTGGACGCAGAAAGAAGACTGGACGCAGGAAGAAGACTGGACGCAGAAAGAAGACTGGACGCAGAAAGAAGACTGGACGCAGGAAGAAGACTGGACGCAGGAAGAAGACTGGACACAGAAGAAGACTGGACGCAGAAAGAAGACTGGACGCAGAAAGAAGACTGGACGCAGGAAGAAGACTGGACACAGAAAGAAGACTGGACGCAGGAAGAAGACTGACACAGAAGAAGGCTGGACGCAGAAAGAAGACTGGACACGAAAGAAGACTGGACACAGAAGAAGACTGGACGCAGGAAGAAGACTGGACACAGAAAGAAGACTGGACGCAGGAAGAAGACTGGACGCAGGAAGAAGACTGGACACAGAAAGAAGACTGGACGCAGAAGAAGACTGGACACAGGAAGAAGACTGGACGCAGAAAGAAGACTGGACACAGAAAGAAGACTGGACGCAGGAAGAAGACTGGACGCAGGAAGAAGACTGGACACAGAAAGAAGACTGGACGCAGGAAGAAGACTGGACGCAGGAAGAAGACTGGACGCAGAAAGAAGACTGGACACAGAAAGAAGACTGGACACAGAAAGAAGACTGGACGCAGGAAGAAGACTGGACACAGAAAGAAGACTGGACACAGAAAGAAGACTGGACGCAGGAAGAAGACTGGACACAGAAAGAAGACTGGACACAGAAAGAAGACTGGACGCAGGAAGAAGACTGGACACAGAAAGAAGACTGGACACAGAAAGAAGACTGGACGCAGGAAGAAGACTGGACGCAGAAAGAAGACTGGACACAGAAAGAAGACTGGACATAGAAAGAAGACTGGACGCAGGAAGAAGACTGGACATAGAAGAAGACTGGACAAAGAAAGAAGACTGGACGCAGGAAGAAGACTGGACACAGAAAGAAGACTGGACACAGAAAGAAGACTGGACGCAGGAAGAAGACTGGACGCAGAAAGAAGACTGGACACAGAAAGAAGACTGGACACAGAAAGAAGACTGGACGCAGGAAGAAGACTGGACACAGAAAGAAGACTGGACACAGAAAGAAGACTGGACACAGGAAGAAGACTGGACACAGAAAGAAGACTGGACACAGAAAGAAGACTGGACGCAGGAAGAAGACTGGACACAGAAAGAAGACTGGACATAGAAAGAAGACTGGACACAGAAAGAAGACTGGACATAGAAAGAAGACTGGACACAGGAAGAAGACTGGACACAGAAAGAAGACTGGACACAGAAAGAAGACTGGACGCAGGAAGAAGACTGGACACAGAAAGAAGACTGGACACAGAAAGAAGACTGGACGCAGGAAGAAGACTGGACGCAGAAAGAAGACTGGACACAGAAAGAAGACTGGACACAGAAAGAAGACTGGATGCAGGAAGAAGACTGGACACAGAAAGAAGACTGGACATAGAAAGAAGATGGACGCAGGAAGAAGACTGGACACAGAAAGAAGACTGGACATAGAAAGAAGACTGGACACAGAAAGAAGACTGGACCAGAAAGAAGACTGGACACAGAAAGAAGACTGGACATAGAAAGAAGACTGGACCAGAAAGAAGACTGGACACAGAAAGAAGACTGGACATAGAAAGAAGACTGGACCAGAAAGAAGACTGGACACAGAAAGAAGACTGAACACAGAAAGAAGACTGGATGCAGGAAGAAGACTGGACGCAGAAAGAAGACTGGACACAGAAAGAAGACTGGACGCAGGAAGAAGACTGGACACAGAAAGAAGACTGGACACAGAAAGAAGACTGGACATAGAAAGAAGACTGGACCAGAAAGAAGACTGGACACAGAAAGAAGACTGGACATAGAAAGAAGACTGGACACAGAAAGAAGACTGGACACAGAAAGAAGACTGGACATAGAAAGAAGACTGGACATAGAAAGAAGACTGGACATAGAAAGAAGACTGGACACAGAAAGAAGACTGGACACAGAAAGAAGACTGGACACAGAAAGAAGACTGGACATAGAAAGAAGACTGGACCAGAAAGAAGACTGGACACAGAAAGAAGACTGGACACAGAAAGAAGACTGGACATAGAAAGAAGACTGGACACAGAAAGAAGACTGGACATAGAAAGAAGACTGGACATAGAAAGAAGACTGGACACAGAAAGAAGACTGGACATAGAAAGAAGACTGGACACAGAAAGAAGACTGGACATAGAAAGAAGACTGGACACAGAAAGAAGACTGGACATAGAAAGAAGACTGGACACAGAAAGAAGACTGGACACAGAAAGAAGACTGGACATAGAAAGAAGACTGGACACAGAAAGAAGACTGGACATAGAAAGAAGACTGGACACAGAAAGAAGACTGGACACAGAAAGAAGACTGGCACAGAAAGAAGACTGGACGCAGGAAGAAGACTGGACACAAGGAGGAGACCAAAAAGCGGAAAATAGATGAGATGGAGAGAAACAAGAAAAACACAGAAATCAAACGGAAGGAGAGAAAGAACATTGATTAAAAAAAATCAGAAAAAAAAAACAGAGAGAGAGAGAGAGAGAGAGAGAGAGAGAGAGAGAGAGCCATCAGAATAAGTGCATAACGGACGTTCCTAAGAGTAGGCCCTGAGAGCCTAATTGTTCCGAAGGGGAAGTGGACTTTCATGTGGGGCGCTTGAGCGACTCACGAGTGGTTAAGGAGTCGTAGGGGAGGGAGGGAGGAGAGGAAGAGGAAGATGTTATTGAACAGCAACAACAGAAGGGAGCAGATGGGGTCACCGTGGAATCTATGAATGAAATAATCAAATTCATGTGTTTACCAAAAAATGCAACATTTAAATCAGGCTATGATGCTATTCAGCTCTCAAGGCAAGATAAGAGTTGGAGGAGTTGGAGAGCAAGGTAGAGGGTTTCAGAAAACAAATGAGGGATTCAGAAAACAAATGAGGAATTCAGGAAATAAAAGTTCCTAAATGTGGAACTGAGAGAATGTAATAATAAGAGAGGCTGGACAGCAAGATCTAATCATCAACGAAAGCCATCAAAAAAGTGATGTCTAAATTCTATACACTGCTGCTATAGATGAATATTTACACAAATATTTGATCTGCAAAACTACCTTTCTAAAAGCAGCTTGTTCATCTCTGAACATTTTTTTTACTCATTGATTCTCCTGGTTACTAAGAATAAGCTTATTACATATTTTCAGTACAACCAACGTTGTATTGAAAATAATAATAATATTTTCCCAAATATTAT